>NW_026696697.1:0-32579 GCF_030435755.1 Ochotona princeps | reverse complement strand
TCCCTTCACCAACATGCAGTGTTTCCTTGATTGAATTAGCTCTCACACCAATATTTGCGTCTAGAGCCTTTGCATTGAGGGCTATCTGAAAACGGCTGTGGCGCTGAAGTTGCCTGAGAATGTGGAGTTGGTGGCATGTGAAACCCGCATGTGGAGCATTCTTTGTGTGGGATGCTCTACCAGGTTCATTTCAGTCCTAGGAACTCAAAGGGCACTAAGCATAGAGTGTGAAACTGAGTTTCCTGAGAGCTGCTTGGAAGCCTGATGGTGTGTGAAGTTAGTGAGCCAAATGGAGTTGTTCTCCCACAAGAACCACTCGGCTGATCCTTCTTCAATATGCCCTTCACCAACATGCAGTGTTTCCTTGATTGAATTAGCTCTCACACCAATATTTGCATCTAGATCCTTTGCATTGAGGGCTATCTGAAACGGCTGTTGCGCTGAAGTTGCCTGTGAATGTGGAGTGGTGGCATGTGAACCGGATGTGGGAGCATTCGGTTTGTGTGGGATGCTCTACCAGTTCATTTCAGTCCTAGCCATACAAAGGGCACTAAGCATAGAGTGTGAAAACTGAGTTTCTTGAGAGCTGCTTGGAAGCCTGATGGTGTGTGAAGTTAGTGAGCCAAATGGAGTTGTTCTCCCACAAGAACCACTCGGCTGATCCTTCTTCAATATGCCCTTCACCAACATGCAGTGTTTCCTTGATTGAATTAGCTCTCACACCCAATTTTTGCGTCTAGATCCTTTGCATTGAGGGCTATCTGAAAACGGCTGTGGCGCTGAAGTTGCCTGTCAATGTGGAGTTGGTGGCATGTGAAACCCGCATGTGGAGCATTCGTTTGTGTGGATGCTCTACCAGGTTCATTCCTAGATAATGTTGTCAAGGGCAATAAGCATAGAGTGTGAAAACTGAGTTTCCTTGAGAGCTGCTTGGAAGCCTGATGGTGTGTGAAGTTAGTGAGCCAAATGGAGTTGTTCTCCCACAGAACCACTCGGCTGATCCTTCTTCAATATGCCCTTCACCAACATGCAGTGTTTCCTTGATTGAATTAGCTCTCACACCAATATTTGCGTCTAGAGCCTTTGCATTGAGGGCTATCTGAAAACGGCTGTGCGCTGAAGTTGCCTGTGAATGTGGAGTTGGTGGCAATGTGAAACCCGCATGTGCAGCATTCGTTTGTGTGGGATGCTCTACCATGTTCTTTTCAGTCCTAGCCATACAAAGGGCACTAAGCATAGAGTGTGAAAACTGAGTTTCCTTGAGAGCTGCTGGAAGCCTGATGGTGTGTGAAGTTAGTGAGCCAAATGGAGTTGTTCACCCACAAGAACCACTCGGCTGATCCTTCTTCATATGCCCTTCACCAACATGCAGTGTTTTCCTTGATTGAATTAGCTCTCACACCAATATTTGCGTCTAGAGCCTTTGCATTGAGGGCTATCTGAAAACGGATGTGGCGCTGAAGTTACCTGTGAATGTGGAGTTGGTGGCATGTGAAACCGCATGTGGAGCATTCGTTTGTGTGGGATGCTCTACCAGGTTCATTCTAGATAATGCTTTCAAAGGGCACAAAACATAGAGTGTGAAACTGAGTTTCCTTGAGAGCTGCTTGGAAGCCTGATGGTGTGTGAAGTTAGTGAGCCAAATGGAGTTGTTCTCCCACAAGAACCACTCGGCTGATCCTTCTTCAATATGCCCTTCACCAACATGCAGTGTTTCCTTGATTGAATTAGCTCTCACACCAATATTTGCGTCTAGAGCCTTTGCATTGAGGGCTATCTGAAACGGCTGTGGCGCTGAAGTTGCCTGTGAATGTGGAGTGGTGGCATGTGAAACCCGCATGTGCAGCATTCGTTTGTGTGGGATGCTCTACCAGGTTCATTCCTAGATAGTGCACTCAAAGGGCACTAGCATAGAGTGTGAAAACTGAGTTTCCTTGAGAGCTGCTTGGAAGCCTGATGGTGTGTGAAGTTAGTGAGCCAAATGGAGTTGTTCTCCCACAAGAACCACTCGGCTGATCCTTCTTCAATATGCCCTACACCAACATGAGTGTTTCCTTGATTGAATTAGCTCTCACACCAATATGTGCGTCTAGAGCCTTTGCATTGAGGGCTATCTGAAAATGGCTGTGGCGCTGAAGTTGCCTGTGAATGTGGAGTTGGTGGCATGTGAAACCCGCATGTGGAGCATTCGTTTGTGTGGATGCTCTACCAGGTTCATTTCAGTCCTAGCCATACAAAGGGCACTAAGCATAGAGTGTGAAAGCTGAGTTCCTTGAGAGCTGCTTGGAAGCCTGATGGTGTGTGAAGTTAGTGAGCCAAATGGAGTTGTTCTCCCACAAGAACCACTCGGCTGATCCTTCTTCAATATGCCCTTCACCAACATGCAGTGTTTCCTTGATTGAATTAGCTCTCACACCAATATTTGCGTCTAGAGCCTTTGCATTGAGGGCTATCCGAAAACGGCTGTGGCGCTGAAGTTGCCTGTGAATGTGGAGTTGGTGGCATGTGAAACCCGCATGTGGAGCATTCGTTTGTGTGGGATGCTCTATCAGGTTCATTCCTAGATAATGCACTCAAAGGGCACTAAGCATAGAGTGTGAAGATTGAGTTTCCTTGAGAGCTGCTTGGAAGCCTGATGGTGTGTGAAGTTAGTGAGCCAAATGGAGTTGTCTCCCACAAGAACCACTCGGCTGATCCTTCTTCAATATGCCCTTCACCAACATGCAGTGTTTCCTTGATTGAATTAGCTCTCACACCAATATTTGCGTCTAGAGCCTTTGCATTGAGGGCTATCTGAAAACGGCTGTGGCGCTGAAGTTGCCTGAGAATGTGGAGTTGGTGGCATGTGAAACCCGCATGTGGAGCATTCTTTTGTGTGGATGCTCTACCAGGTTCATTTCAGTCCTAGGAACTCAAAGGGCACTAAGCATAGAGTGTGAAAACTGAGTTTCCTTGAGAGCTGCTTGGAAGCCTGATGGTGTGTGAAGTTAGTGAGCCAAATGGAGTTGTTCTCCCACAAGAACCACTCGGCTGATCCTTCTTCAATATGCCCTTCACCAACATGCAGTGTTTCCTTGATTGAATTAGCTCTCACACCAATATTTGCGTCTAGAGCCTTTGCATTGAGGGCTATCTGAAAACGGCTGTGGCGCTGAAGTTGCCTGTGAATGTGGAGTTGGTGGCATGTGAAACCCGCATGTGGAGCATTCGTTTGTGTGGGATGCTCTACCATGTTTCTTTTCAGTCCTAGCCATACAAAGGGCACTAAGCATAGAGTGTGAAAAGTGAGTTTCCTTGAGAGCTGCTTGGAAGCCTGATGGTGTGTGAAGTTAGTGAGCCAAATGGAGTTGTTCTCCCACAAGAACCACTCGGCTGATCCTTCTTCAATATGCCCTTCACCAACATGCAGTGTTTCCTTGATTGAATTAGCTCTCACACCAATTTTGCGTCTAGATCCTTTGCATTGAGGGCTATCTGAAAACGGCTGTGGCGCTGAAGTTGCCTGTCAATGTGGAGTTGGTGCATGTGAAACCCGCATGTGGAGCATTCGTTTGTGTGGGATGCTCTACCAGGTTCATTCCTAGATAATGCATTCAAAGGGCACAAAACATAGAGTGTGAAAACTGAGTTTCCTTGAGAGCTGCTGGAAGCCTGATGGTGTGTGAAGTTAGTGAGCCAAATGGAGTTGTTCTCCCACAAGAAAACTCGGCTGATCCTTCTTCAATATGCCCTTCACCAACATGCAGTGTTTCCTTGATTGAATTAGCTCTCACACCAATATTTGCGTCTAGAGCCTTTGCATTGAGGGCTATCTGAAAACGGCTGTGGCGCTGAAGTTGCCTGAGAATGTGGAGTTGGTGGCATGTGAAACCCGCATGTGGAGCATTCTTTTGTGTGGGATACTCTACCAGGTTCATTTCAGTCCTAGGAACTCAAAGGGCACTAAAGCATAGAGTGTGAAACTGAGTTTCCTTGAGAGCTGCTTGGAAGCCTGATGGTGTGTGAAGTTAGTGAGCCAAATGGAGTTGTTCTCCCACAAGAACCACTCGGCTGATCCTTCTTCAATATGCCCTTCACCAACATGCAGTGTTTCCTTGATTGAATTAGCTCTCACACCAATATTTGCGTCTAGAGCCTTTGCATTGAGGGCTATCTGAAAACGGCTGTGGCGCTGAAGTTGCCTGAGAATGTGGAGTTGGTGGCATGTGAAACCCGCATGTGGAGCCATTCTTTTGTGTGGGATGCTCTACCAGGTTCATTTCAGTCCTAGGAACTCAAAGGGCACTAAGCATAGAGTGTGAAAACTGAGTTTCCTGAGAGCTGCTTGGAAGCCTGATGGTGTGTGAAGTTAGTGAGCCAAATGGAGTTGTTCTCCCACAAGAACCACTCGGCTGATCCTTCTTCAATATGCCCTTCACCAACATGCAGTGTTTCCTTGATTGAATTAGCTCTCACCACCAATATTTGCATCTAGATCCTTTGCATTGAGGGCTATCTGAAAACGGCTGTGGCGCTGAAGTTGCCTGTGAATGTGGAGTTGGTGGCATGTGAAACCCGGATGTGGAGCATTCGTTTGTGTGGGATGCTCTACCAGGTTCATTTCAGTCCTAGCCATACAAAGGGCACTAAGCATAGAGTGTGAAAACTGAGTTTCCTTGAGAGCTGCTTGGAAGCCTGATGGTGTGTGAAGTTAGTGAGCCAAATGGAGTTGTTCTCCCACAAGAACCACTCGGCTGATCCTTCTTCAATATGCCCTTCACCAACATGCAGTGTTTCCTTGATTGAATTAGCTCTCACACCAATTTTTGCGTCTAGATCCTTTGCATTGAGGGCTATCTGAAAACGGCTGTGGCGCTGAAGTTGCCTGTGAATGTGGAGTTGGTGGCATGTGAAACCCGCATGTGGAGCATTCGTTTGTGTGGGATGCTCTACCAGGTTCATTCCTAGATAATGTTGTCAAAGGGCACAAACATAGAGTGTGAAAACTGAGTTTCCTTGAGAGCTGCTTGGAAGCCTGATGGTGTGTGAAGTTAGTGAGCCAAATGGAGTTGTTCTCCCACAAGAACCACTCGGCTGATCCTTCTTCAATATGCCCTTCACCAACATGCAGTGTTTCCTTGATTGAATTAGCTCTCACACCAATATTTGCGTCTAGAGCCTTTGCATTGAGGGCTATCTGAAAACGGCTGTGGCGCTGAAGTTGCCTGTGAATGTGGAGTTGGTGGCATGTGAAACCCGCATGTGCAGCATTCGTTTGTCGTGGATGCTCTACCATGTTCTTTTCAGTCCTAGCCATACAAAGGGCACTAAGCATAGAGTGTGAAAACTGAGTTTCCTTGAGAGCTGCTTGGAAGCCTGATGGTGTGTGAAGTTAGTGAGCCAAATGGAGTTGTTCACCCACAAGAACCACTCGGCTGATCCTTCTTCAATATGCCCTTCACCAACATGCAGTGTTTCCTTGATTGAATTAGCTCTCACACCCAATATTTGCGTCTAGAGCCTTTGCATTGAGGGCTATCTGAAAACGGATGTGGCGCTGAAGTTACCTGTGAATGTGGAGTTGGTGGCATGTGAAACCCGCATGTGGAGCATTCGTTTGTGTGGGATGCTCTACCAGGTTCATTCCTAGATAATGCTTTCAAAGGGCACAAAACATAGAGTGTGAAAACTGAGTTTCCTTGAGAGCTGCTGGAAGCCTGATGGTGTGTGAAGTTAGTGAGCCAAATGGAGTTGTTCTCCCACAAGAACCACTCGGCTGATCCTTCTTCAATATGCCCTTCACCAACATGCAGTGTTTCCTTGATTGAATTAGCTCTCACACCAATATTTGCGTCTAGAGCCTTTGCATTGAGGGCTATCTGAAAACGGCTGTGGCGCTGAAGTTGCCTGTGAATGTGGAGTTGGTGGCATGTGAAACCCGCATGTGCAGCATTCGTTTGTGTGGATGCTCTACCAGGTTCATTCCTAGATAGTGCACTCAAGGGCACTAAGCATAGAGTGTGAAAACTGAGTTTCCTTGAGAGCTGCTTGGAAGCCTGATGGTGTGTGAAGTTAGTGAGCCAAATGGAGTTGTTCTCCCACAAGAACCACTCGGCTGATCCTTCTTCAATATGCTCTTCACCAACATGCAGTGTTTCCTTGATTGAATTAGCTCTCACACCAATATGTGCGTCTAGAGCCTTTGCATTGAGGGCTATCTGAAAATGGCTGTGGCGCTGAAGTTGCCTGTGAATGTGGAGTTGGTGGCATGTGAAACCCGCATGTGGAGCATTCGTTTGTGTGGGATGCTCTACCAGGTTCATTTCAGTCCTAGCCATACAAAGGGCACTAAGCATAGAGTGTGAAAGCTGAGTTTCCTTGAGAGCTGCTTGGAAGCCTGATGGTGTGTGAAGTTAGTAGGGAGCCAAATGGAGTTGTTCTCCCACAAGAACCACTCGGCTGATCCTTCTTCAATATGCCCTTCACCAACATGCAGTGTTTCCTTGATTGAATTAGCTCTCACACCAATATTTGCGTCTAGAGCCTTTGCATTGAGGGCTATCCTGAAAACGGCTGTGGCGCTGAAGTTGCCTGTGAATGTGGAGTTGGTGGCATGTGAAACCCGCATGTGGAGCATTCGTTTGTGTGGGATGCTCTACCAGGTTCATTCCTAGATAATGCACTCAAAGGGCACTAAGCATAGAGTGTGAAGATTGAGTTTCCTTGAGAGCTGCTTGGAAGCCTGATGGTGTGTGAAGTTAGTGAGCCAAATGGAGTTGTTCTCCCACAAGAACCACTCGGCTGATCCTTCTTCAATATGCCCTTCACCAACATGCAGTGTTTCCTTGATTGAATTAGCTCTCACACCAATATTTGCGTCTAGAGCCTTTGCATTGAGGGCTATCTGAAAACGGCTGTGGCGCTGAAGTTGCCTGAGAATGTGGAGTTGGTGGCATGTGAAACCCGCATGTGGAGCATTCTTTTGTGTGGGATGTTCTACCAGGTTCATTTCAGTCCTAGGAACTCAAAGGGCACTAAGCATAGAGTGTGAAAACTGAGTTTCCTTGAGAGCTGCTTGGAAGCCTGATGGTGTGTGAAGTTAGTGAGCCAAATGGAGTTGTTCTCCCACAAGAACCACTCGGCTGATCCTTCTTCAATATGCCCTTCACCAACATGCAGTGTTTCCTTGATTGAATTAGCTCTCACACCAATATTTGCGTCTAGAGCCTTTGCATTGAGGGCTATCTGAAAACGGCTGTGGCGCTGAAGTTGCCTGTGAATGTGGAGTTGGTGGCATGTGAAACCCGCATGTGGAGCATTCGTTGTGTGGGATGCTCTACCAGGTTCATTTCAGTCCTAGCCATACAAAGGGCACTAAGCATAGAGTGTGAAAAGTGAGTTTCCTTGAGAGCTGCTTGGAAGCCTGATGGTGTGTGAAGTTAGTGAGCCAAATGGAGTTGTTCTCCCACAAGAACCACTCGGCTGATCCTTCTTCAATATGCCCTTCACCAACATGCAGTGTTTCCTTGATTGAATTAGCTCTCACACCAATATTTGCGTCTAGAGCCTTTGCATTGAGGGCTATCTGAAAAGGGCTGTGGCGCTGAAGTGCCTGTGAATGTGGAGTTGGTGGCATGTGAAACCCGCATGTGGAGCATTCGTTTGTGTGGGATGCTCTACCAGGTTCATTCCTAGATAATGCACTCAAAGGGCACTAAGCCTAGAGTGTGAAAACTGAGTTTCTTGAGAGCTGCTTGGAAGCCTGATGGTGTGTGAAGTTAGTGAGCCAAATGGAGTTGTTCTCCCACAAGAACCACTCGGCTGATGCTTCTTCAATATGCCCTTCACCAACATGCAGTGTTTCCTTGATTGAATTAGCTCTCACACCAATATTTGCGTCTAGAGCCTTTGCATTGAGGGCTATCTGAAAACGGCTGTGCGCTGAAGTTGCCTGTGAATGTGGAGTTGGTGGCATGTGAAACCCGCATGTGGAGCATTCGTTTGTGTGGGATGCTCTACCAGGTTCATTCCTAGATAATGCACTCAAAGGGCACTAGCCTAGAGTGTGAAAACTGAGTTTCCCTTGAGAGCTGCTTGGAAGCCTGATGGTGTGTGAAGTTAGTGAGCCAAATGGAGTTGTTCTCCCACAAGAACCACTCGGCTGATCTTTCTTCAATATGCCTTCACCAACATGCAGTGTTTCCTTGATTGAATTAGCTCTCACACCAATATTTGCGTCTAGAGCCTTTGCATTGAGGGCTATCTGAAACGCTGTGGCGCTGAAGTTGCCTGTGAATGTGAGTTGGTGGCATGTGAAACCCGCATGTGGAGCATTCGTTTGTGTGGGATGCTCTACCAGGTCATTCCTAGAAATGCACTCAAAGGGCACTAAGCATAGAGTGTGAAAACTGAGTTTCCTTGAGAGCTGCTTGGAAGCCTGATGGTGTGTGAAGTTAGTGAGCCAAATGGAGTTGTTCTCCCACAAGAACACTCGGCTGATCCTTCTTCAATATGCCCTTCACAACATGCAGTGTTTCCTTGATTGAATTAGCTCTCACACCAATATTTGCGTCTAGAGCCTTTGCATTGAGGGCTATCTGAAAACGGCTGTGGCGCTGAAGTTGCCTGTGAATGTGGAGTTGGTGGCATGTGAAACCCGCATGTGGAGCATTCGTTTGTGAGGATGCTCTACCAGGTTCATTCCTAGATAATGCACTCAAAGGGCACTAAGCATAGAGTGTGAAAACTGAGTTTCCTTGAGAGCTGCTTGGAAGCCTGATGGTGTGTGAAGTTAGTGAGCCAAATGGAGTTGTTCTCCCACAAGAACCACTCGGCTGATCCTTCTTCAATATGCCCTTCACCAACATGCAGTGTTTCCTTGATTGAATTAGCTCTCACACCAATATTTGCGTCTAGAGCCTTTGCATTGAGGGCTATCTGAAAACGGCTGTGGCGCTGAAGTTGCCTGTGAATGTGGAGTTGGTGGCATGTGAAACCCGCATGTGGAGCATTCGTTTGTGTGGGATGCTCTACCAGGTTCATTTCAGTCCTAGCCATACAAAGGGCACTAAGCATAGAGTGTGAAACTGAGTTTCCTTGAGAGCTGCTTGGAAGCCTGATGATGTGTGAAGTTAGTGAGCCAAATGGAGTTGTTCTCCCACAAGAACCACTCGGCTGATCCTTCTTCAATATGCCCTTCACCAACATGCAGTGTTTCCTTGATTGAATTAGCTCTCACACCAATATTTGCGTCTAGAGCCTTTGCATTGAGGGCTATCTGAAAACGGCTGTGGCGCTGAAGTTGCCTGTGAATGTGGAGTTGGTGGCATGTGAAACCCGCATGTGGAGCATTCGTTGTGTGGGATGCTCTACCAGGTTCATTCAGTCCTAGCCATACAAGAGGCACTAAGCATAGAGTGTGAAAACTGAGTTTCCTTGAGAGCTGCTTGGAAGCCTGATGGTGTGTGAAGTTAGTGAGCCAAATTGAGTTGTTCTCCCACAAGAACCACTCGGCTGATCTTTCTTCAATATGCCCTTCACCAACATGCAGTGTTTCCTTGATTGAATTAGCTCTCACACCAATATTTGCGTCTAGAGCCTTTGCATTGAGGGCTATCTGAAAACGGCTGTGGCGCTGAAGTTGCCTGTGAATGTGGAGTTGGTGGCATGTGAAACCCGCATGTGGAGCATTCGTTTGTGTGGGATGCTCTACCAGGTTCATTCCTAGATAATGCACTCAAAGGGCACTAAGCATAGAGTGTGAAAACTGAGTTTGCTTGAGAGCTGCTTGGAAGCCTGATGGTGTGTGAAGTTAGTGAGCCAAATGGAGTTGTTCTCCCACAAGAACCACTCGGCTGATCCTTCTTCAATATGCCCTTCACCAACATGCAGTGTTTCCTTGATTGAATTAGCTCTCACACCAATATTTGCGTCTAGAGCCTTTGCATTGAGGGCTATCTGAAAACGGCTGTGGCTCTGAAGTTGCCTGTGAATGTGGAGTTGGTGGCATGTGAAACCCGCATGTGGAGCATTCGTTGTGTGGGATGCTCTACCAGGTTCATTCCTAGATAATGCACTCAAAGGGCACTAAGCATAGAGTGTGAAAACTGAGTTTCCTTGAGAGCTGCTTGGAAGCCTGATGGTGTGTGAAGTTAGTGAGCCAAATGGAGTTGTTCTCCCACAAGAACCACTCGGCTGATGCTTCTTCAATATGCCCTTCACCAACATGCAGTGTTTCCTTGATTGAATTAGCTCTCACACCAATATTTGCGTCTAGAGCCTTTGCATTGAGGGCTATCTGAAAACGGCTGTGGCGCTGAAGTTGCCTGTGAATGTGGAGTTGGTGGCATGTGAAACCCGCATGTGGAGCATTCGTTTGTGTGGGATGCTCTACCAGGTTCATTCCTAGATAATGCACTCAAAGGGCACTAAGCATAGAGTGTGAAAACTGAGTTTCCTTGAGAGCTGCTTGGAAGCCTGATGGTGTGTGAAGTTAGTGAGCCAAATGGAGTTGTTCTCCCACAAGAACCACTCGGCTGATCTTTCTTCAATATGCCCTTCACCAAATGCAGTGTTTCCTTGATTGAATTAGCTCTCACACTAATATTTGCGTCTAGAGCCTTTGCATTGAGGGCTATCTGAAAACGGCTGTGGCGCTGAAGTTGCCTGTGAATGTGGAGTTGGTGGCATGTGAAACCCGCATGTGGAGCATTCGTTTGTGTGGGATGCTCTACCAGGTTCATTCCTAGATAATGCACTCAAAGGGCACTAAGCATAGAGTGTGAAAACTGAGTTTCCTTGAGAGCTGCTTGGAAGCCTGATGGTGTGTGAAGTTAGTGAGCCAAATGGAGTTGTTCTCCCACAAGAACCACTCGGCTGATGCTTCTTCAATATGCCCTTCACCAACATGCAGTGTTTCCTTGATTGAATTAGCTCTCACACCAATATTTGCGTCTAGAGCCTTTGCATTGAAGGCTATCTGAAAACGGCTGTGGCGCTGAAGTTGCCTGTGAATGTGGAGTTGGAGGCATGTGAAACCCGCATGTGGAGCATTCGTTTGTGTGGGATGCTAACCAGGTTCATTTCAGTCCTAGCCATACAAAGGGCACTAAGCATAGAGTGTGAAAACTGAGTTTCCTTGAGAGCTGCTTGGAAGCCTGATGGTGTGTGAAGTTAGTGAGCCAAATGGAGTTGTTCTCCCACAAGAACCACTCGGCTGATCCTTCTTCAATATGCCCTTCACCAACATGCAGTGTTTCCTTGATTGAATTAGCTCTCACACCAATATTTGCGTCTAGAGCCTTTGCATTGAGGGCTATCTGAAAACGGCTGTGGCGCTGAAGTTGCCTGTGAATGTGGAGTTGGTGGCATGTGAAACCCGCATGTGGAGCATTCGTTTGTGTGGGATGCTCTACCAGGTTCATTCCTAGATAATGCACTCAAAGGGCACTAAGCATAGAGTGTGAAAACTGAGTTTGCTTGAGAGCTGCTTGGAAGCCTGATGGTGTGTGAAGTTAGTGAGCCAAATGGAGTTGTTCTCCCACAAGAACCACTCGGCTGATCCTTCTTCAATATGCCCTTCACCAACATGCAGTGTTTCCTTGATTGAATTAGCTCTCACACCAATATTTGCGTCTAGAGCCTTTGCATTGAGGGCTATCTGAAAACGGCTGTGGCGCTGAAGTTGCCTGTGAATGTGGAGTTGGTGGCATGTGAAACCCGCATGTGGAGCATTCGTTTGTGTGGGATGCTCTACCAGGTTCATTCCTAGATAATGCACTCAAAGGGCACTAAGCCTAGAGTGTGAAAACTGAGTTTCCTTGAGAGCTGCTTGGAAGCCTGATGGTGTGTGAAGTTAGTGAGCCAAATGGAGTTGTTCTCCCACAAGAACCACTCGGCTGATTTTTCTTCAATATGCCCTTCACCAACATGCAGTGTTTCCTTGATTGAATTAGCTCTCACACCAATATTTGCGTCTAGAGCCTTTGCATTGAGGGCTATCTGAAAACGGCTGTGGCGCTGAAGTTGCCTGTGAATGTGGAGTTGGTGGCATGTGAAACCCGCATGTGGAGCATTCGTTTGTGTGGGATGCTCTACCAGATTCATTCCTAGATAATGCACTCAAAGGGCACTAAGCATAGAGTGTGAAAACTGAGTTTATTGAGAGCTGCTTGGAAGCCTGATGGTGTGTGAAGTTAGTGAGCCAAATGGAGTTGTTCTCCCACAAGAACCACTCGGCTGATCCTTCTTCAATATGCCCTTCACCAACATGCAGTGTTTCCTTGATTGAATTAGCTCTCACACCAATATTTGCGTCTAGAGCCTTTGCATTGAGGGCTATCTGAAAACGGCTGTGGCGCTGAAGTTGCCTGTGAATGTGGAGTTGGTGGCATGTGAAACCCGCATGTGGAGCATTCGTTTGTGTGGGATGCTCTACCAGGTTCATTTCAGTCCTAGCCATACAAAGGGCACTAAGCATAGAGTGTGAAACCTGAGTTTCCTTGAGAGCTGCTTGGAAGCCTGATGGTGTGTGAAGTTAGTGAGCCAAATGGAGTTGTTCTCCCACAAGAACCACTCGGCTGATCCTTCTTCAATATGCCCTTCACCAACATGCAGTGTTTCCTTGATTGAATTAGCTCTCACACCAATATTTGCGTCTAGAGCCTTTGCATTGAGGGCTATCTGAAAACGGCTGTGGCGCTGAAGTTGCCTGTGAATGTGGAGTTGGTGGCATGTGAAACCCGCATGTGGAGCATTCATTTGTGTGGGATGCTCTACCAGGTTCATTCCTAGATAATGCACTCAAAGGGCACTAAGCATAGAGTGTGAAAACTGAGTTTCCTTGAGAGCTGCTTGGAAGCCTGATGGTGTGTGAAGTTAGTGAGCCAAATGGAGTTGTTCTCCCACAAGAACCACTCGGCTGATCCTTCTTCAATATGCCCTTCACCAACATGCAGTGTTTCCTTGATTGAATTAGCTCTCACACCAATATTTGCGTCTAGAGCCTTTGCATTGAGGGCTATCTGAAAATGGCTGTGGCGCTGAAGTTGCCTGTGAATGTGGAGTTGGTGGCATGTGAAACCCGCATGTGGAGCATTCGTTTGTGTGGGATGCTCTACCAGGTTTATTTCAGTCCTAGCCATACAAAGGACACTAAGCATAGAGTGTGAAAACTGAGTTTCCTTGAGAGCTGCTTGGAAGCCTGATGGTGTGTGAAGTTAGTGAGCCAAATGGAGTTGTTCTCCCACAAGAATCACTCGGCTAATCCTTCTTCAATATGCCCTTCACCAACATGCAGTGTTTCCTTGATTGAATTAGCTTTCACACCAATATTTGCGTCTAGAGCCTTTGCATTGAGGGCTATCTGAAAACGGCTGTGGCGCTGAAGTTGCCTGTGAGTGTGGAGTTGGTGGCATGTTAAACCCGCAAGTGGAGCATTCGTTTGTGTGGGATGCTCTACCAGGTTCATTCCTAGATAATGCACTCAAAGGGCACTAAGCATAGAGTGTGAAAACTGAGTTTCCTTAAGAGCTGCTTGGAAGCCTGATGGTGTGTGAAGTTAGTGAGCCAAATGGAGTTGTTCTCCCAAAAGAACCACTCGGCTGATCCTTCTTCAATATGCCCTTCACCAACATGCATTGTTTCCTTGATTGAATTAGCTCTCACACCAATATTTGCGTCTAGAGCCTTTGCATTGAGGGCTATCTGAAAACGGCTGTGGCGCTGAAGTTGCCTGTGAATGTGGAGTTGGTGGCATGTGAAACCCGCATGTGGAGCATTCGTTTGTGTGGGATGCTCTACCAGGTTCAATCCTAGATCATGCACTCAAAGGGCACTAAACATAGAGTGTGAAAACTGAGTTTCCTTGAGAGCTGCTTGGAAGCCTGATGGTGTGTGAAGTTAGTGAGCCAAATGGAGTTGTTCTCCCACAAGAACCACTCGGCTGATCCTTCTTCAATATGCCCTTCACCAACATGCAGTGTTTACTTGATTAAATTAGCTCTCACACCAATATTTGCGTCTAGAGCCTTTGCATTGAGGGCTATCTGAAAACGGCTGTGGCGCTGAAGTTGCCTGTGAATGTGGAGTTGGTGGCATGTGAAACCCGCATGTGGAGCATTCGTTTGTGTGGGATGCTCTACCAGGTTTATTTCAGTCCTAGCCATACAAAGGGCACTAAGCATAGAGTGTGAAAACTGAGTTTCCTTGAGAGCTGCTTGGAAGCCTGATGGTGTGTGAAGTTAGTGAGCCAAATGGAGTTGTTCTCCCACAAGAACCACTCGGCTGATCTTTCTTCAATATGCCCTTCACCAAATGCAGTGTTTCCTTGATTGAATTAGCTCTCACACTAATATTTGCGTCTAGAGCCTTTGCATTGAGGGCTATCTGAAAACGGCTGTGGCGCTGAAGTTGCCTGTGAATGTGGAGTTGGTGGCATGTGAAACCCGCATGTGGAGCATTCGTTTGTGTGGGATGCTCTACCAGGTTCATTCCTAGATAATGCACTCAAAGGGCACTAAGCATAGAGTGTGAAAACTGAGTTTCCTTGAGAGCTGCTTGGAAGCCTGATGGTGTGTGAAGTTAGTGAGCCAAATGGAGTTGTTCTCCCACAAGAACCACTCGGCTGATGCTTCTTCAATATGCCCTTCACCAACATGCAGTGTTTCCTTGATTGAATTAGCTCTCACACCAATATTTGCGTCTAGAGCCTTTGCATTGAAGGCTATCTGAAAACGGCTGTGGCGCTGAAGTTGCCTGTGAATGTGGAGTTGGAGGCATGTGAAACCCGCATGTGGAGCATTCGTTTGTGTGGGATGCTAACCAGGTTCATTTCAGTCCTAGCCATACAAAGGGCACTAAGCATAGAGTGTGAAAACTGAGTTTCCTTGAGAGCTGCTTGGAAGCCTGATGGTGTGTGAAGTTAGTGAGCCAAATGGAGTTGTTCTCCCACAAGAACCACTCGGCTGATCCTTCTTCAATATGCCCTTCACCAACATGCAGTGTTTCCTTGATTGAATTAGCTCTCACACCAATATTTGCGTCTAGAGCCTTTGCATTGAGGGCTATCTGAAAACGGCTGTGGCGCTGAAGTTGCCTGTGAATGTGGAGTTGGTGGCATGTGAAACCCGCATGTGGAGCATTCGTTTGTGTGGGATGCTCTACCAGGTTCATTCCTAGATAATGCACTCAAAGGGCACTAAGCATAGAGTGTGAAAACTGAGTTTGCTTGAGAGCTGCTTGGAAGCCTGATGGTGTGTGAAGTTAGTGAGCCAAATGGAGTTGTTCTCCCACAAGAACCACTCGGCTGATCCTTCTTCAATATGCCCTTCACCAACATGCAGTGTTTCCTTGATTGAATTAGCTCTCACACCAATATTTGCGTCTAGAGCCTTTGCATTGAGGGCTATCTGAAAACGGCTGTGGCGCTGAAGTTGCCTGTGAATGTGGAGTTGGTGGCATGTGAAACCCGCATGTGGAGCATTCGTTTGTGTGGGATGCTCTACCAGGTTCATTCCTAGATAATGCACTCAAAGGGCACTAAGCCTAGAGTGTGAAAACTGAGTTTCCTTGAGAGCTGCTTGGAAGCCTGATGGTGTGTGAAGTTAGTGAGCCAAATGGAGTTGTTCTCCCACAAGAACCACTCGGCTGATTTTTCTTCAATATGCCCTTCACCAACATGCAGTGTTTCCTTGATTGAATTAGCTCTCACACCAATATTTGCGTCTAGAGCCTTTGCATTGAGGGCTATCTGAAAACGGCTGTGGCGCTGAAGTTGCCTGTGAATGTGGAGTTGGTGGCATGTGAAACCCGCATGTGGAGCATTCGTTTGTGTGGGATGCTCTACCAGATTCATTCCTAGATAATGCACTCAAAGGGCACTAAGCATAGAGTGTGAAAACTGAGTTTATTGAGAGCTGCTTGGAAGCCTGATGGTGTGTGAAGTTAGTGAGCCAAATGGAGTTGTTCTCCCACAAGAACCACTCGGCTGATCCTTCTTCAATATGCCCTTCACCAACATGCAGTGTTTCCTTGATTGAATTAGCTCTCACACCAATATTTGCGTCTAGAGCCTTTGCATTGAGGGCTATCTGAAAACGGCTGTGGCGCTGAAGTTGCCTGTGAATGTGGAGTTGGTGGCATGTGAAACCCGCAGTTGGAGCATTCGTTTGTGTGGGATGCTCTACCAGGTTCATTTCAGTCCTAGCCATACAAAGGGCACTAAGCATAGAGTGTGAAAACTGAGTTTCCTTGAGAGCTGCTTGGAAGCCTGATGGTGTGTGAAGTTAGTGAGCCAAATGGAGTTGTTCTCCCACAAGAACCACTCGGCTGATCCTTCTTCAATATGCCCTTCACCAACATGCAGTGTTTCCTTGATTGAATTAGCTCTCACACCAATATTTGCGTCTAGAGCCTTTGCATTGAGGGCTATCTGAAAACGGCTGTGGCGCTGAAGTTGCCTGTGAATGTGGAGTTGGTGGCATGTGAAACCCGCATGTGGAGCATTCATTTGTGTGGGATGCTCTACCAGGTTCATTCCTAGATAATGCACTCAAAGGGCACTAAGCATAGAGTGTGAAAACTGAGTTTCCTTGAGAGCTGCTTGGAAGCCTGATGGTGTGTGAAGTTAGTGAGCCAAATGGAGTTGTTCTCCCACAAGAACCACTCGGCTGATCCTTCTTCAATATGCCCTTCACCAACATGCAGTGTTTCCTTGATTGAATTAGCTCTCACACCAATATTTGCGTCTAGAGCCTTTGCATTGAGGGCTATCTGAAAATGGCTGTGGCGCTGAAGTTGCCTGTGAATGTGGAGTTGGTGGCATGTGAAACCCGCATGTGGAGCATTCGTTTGTGTGGGATGCTCTACCAGGTTTATTTCAGTCCTAGCCATACAAAGGACACTAAGCATAGAGTGTGAAAACTGAGTTTCCTTGAGAGCTGCTTGGAAGCCTGATGGTGTGTGAAGTTAGTGAGCCAAATGGAGTTGTTCTCCCACAAGAATCACTCGGCTAATCCTTCTTCAATATGCCCTTCACCAACATGCAGTGTTTCCTTGATTGAATTAGCTTTCACACCAATATTTGCGTCTAGAGCCTTTGCATTGAGGGCTATCTGAAAAGGGCTGTGGCGCTGAAGTTGCCTGTGAGTGTGGAGTTGGTGGCATGTTAAACCCGCAAGTGGAGCATTCGTTTGTGTGGGATGCTCTACCAGGTTCATTCCTAGATAATGCACTCAAAGGGCACTAAGCATAGAGTGTGAAAACTGAGTTTCCTTAAGAGCTGCTTGGAAGCCTGATGGTGTGTGAAGTTAGTGAGCCAAATGGAGTTGTTCTCCCAAAAGAACCACTCGGCTGATCCTTCTTCAATATGCCCTTCACCAACATGCATTGTTTCCTTGATTGAATTAGCTCTCACACCAATATTTGCGTCTAGAGCCTTTGCATTGAGGGCTATCTGAAAACGGCTGTGGCGCTGAAGTTGCCTGTGAATGTGGAGTTGGTGGCATGTGAAACCCGCATGTGGAGCATTCGTTTGTGTGGGATGCTCTACCAGGTTCAATCCTAGATCATGCACTCAAAGGGCACTAAACATAGAGTGTGAAAACTGAGTTTCCTTGAGAGCTGCTTGGAAGCCTGATGGTGTGTGAAGTTAGTGAGCCAAATGGAGTTGTTCTCCCACAAGAACCACTCGGCTGATCCTTCTTCAATATGCCCTTCACCAACATGCAGTGTTTACTTGATTAAATTAGCTCTCACACCAATATTTGCGTCTAGAGCCTTTGCATT
This sequence comes from Ochotona princeps, assembly GCF_030435755.1. NCBI lineage: Eukaryota > Metazoa > Chordata > Mammalia > Lagomorpha > Ochotonidae > Ochotona > Ochotona princeps. The sequence goes on along the minus strand of NW_026696697.1, from coordinate 14,816 downwards.
GAGGGCTATCTGAAAACGGCTGTGGCGCTGAAGTTGCCTGTGAATGTGGAGTTGGTGGCATGTGAAACCCGCATGTGGAGCATTCGTTTGTGTGGGATGCTCTACCAGGTTTATTTCAGTCCTAGCCATACAAAGGGCACTAAGCATAGAGTGTGAAAACTGAGTTTCCTTGAGAGCTGCTTGGAAGCCTGATGGTGTGTGAAGTTAGTGAGCCAAATGGAGTTGTTCTCCCACAAGAACCACTCGGCTGATCCTTCTTCAATATGCCCTTCACCAACATGCAGTGTTTCCTTGATTGAATTAGCTCTCACACCAATATTTGCGTCTAGAACCTTTGCATTGAGGGCTATCTGAAAACGGCTGTGGCGCTGAAGTTGCCTGTAAATGTGGAGTTGGTGGCATGTGAAACCCGCATGTGGAGCATTCGTTTGTGTGGGATGCTCTACCAGGTTCATTTCAGTCCTACCCATACAAAGGGCACTAAGCATAGAGTGTGAAAACTGAGTTTCCTTGAGAGCTGCTTGGAAGCCTGATGGTGTGTGAAGTTAGTGAGCCAAATGGAGTTGTTCTCCCACAAGAACCACTCGGCTGATCTTTCTTCAATATGCCCTTCACCAACATGCAGTGTTTCCTTGATTGAATTAGCTCTCACACCAATATTTGCGTCTAGAGCCTTTGCATTGAGGGCTATCTGAAAACGGCTGTGGCGCTGAAGTTGCCTGTGAATGTGGAGTTGGTGGCATGTGAAACCGGCATGTGGAGCATTCGTTTGTGTGGGATGCTCTACCAGGTTCATTTCAGTCCTAGCCATACAAAGGGCACTAAGCATAGATTGTGAAAACTGAGTTTCCTTGAGAGCTGCTTGGAAGCCTGATGGTGTGTGAAGTTAGTGAGCCAAATGGAGTTGTTCTTCCACAAGAACCACTCGGCTGATCCTTCTTCAATATGCCCTTCACCAACATGCAGTGTTTCCTTGATTGAATTAGCTCTCACACCAATATTTGCGTCTAGAGCCTTTGCATTGAGGGCTATCTGAAAAGGGCTGTGGCGCTGAAGTTGCCTGTGAATGTGGAGTTGGTGGCATGTGAAACCCGCATGTGGAGCATTCGTTTGTGTGGGATGCTCTACCAGGTTCATTTCAGTCCTAGCCATACAAAGTGCACTAAGCATAGAGTGTGAAAACTGAGTTTCCTTGAGAGCTGCTTGGAAGCCTGATGGTGTGTGAAGTTAGTGAGCCAAATGGAGTTGTTCTCCCACAAGAACCACTCGGCTGATCCTTCTTCAATATGCCCTTCACCAACATGCAGTGTTTCCTTGATTGAATTAGCTCTCACACCAATATTTGCGTCTAGAGCCTTTGCATTGAGGGCTATCTGAAAACGGCTGTGGCGCTGAAGTTGCCTGTGAGTGTGGAGTTGGTGGCATGTGAAACCCGCATGTGGAGCATTCGTTTGTGTGGGATGCTCTAACAGGTTCATTCCTAGATAATGCACTCAAAGGGCACTAAACATAGAGTGTGAAAACTGAGTTTCCTTGAGAGCTGCTTGGAAGCCTGATGGTGTGTGAAGTTAGTGAGCCAAATGGAGTTGTCCTCCCACAAGAACCACTCGGCTGATCCTTCTTCAATATGCCCTTCACCAACATGCAGTGTTTCCTTGATTGAATTAGCTCTCACACCAATATTTGCGTCTAGAGCCTTTGCATTGAGGGCTATCTGAAAACGGCTGTGGCGCTGAAGTTGCCTGTGAATGTGGAGTTGGTGGCATGTGAAACCCGCATGTGGAGCATTCGTTTGTGTGGGATGCTCTACCAGGTTCATTTCAGTCCTAGCCATACAAAGGGCACTAAACATAGAGTGTGAAAACTGAGTTTCCTTGAGAGCTGCTTGGAAGCCTGATGGTGTGTGAAGTTAGTGAGCCAAATGGAGTTGTTCTCCCACAAGAACCACTCGGCTGATCCTTCTTCAATATGCCCTTCACCAACATGCAGTGTTTCCTTGATTGAATTAGCTCTCACACCAATATTTGCGTCTAGAGCCTTTGCATTGAGGGCTATCTGAAAACGGCTGTGGCGCTGAAGTTGCCTGTGAATGTGGAGTTGGTGGCATGTGAAACCCGCATGTGGAGCATTCGTTTGTGTGGGATGCTCTACCAGGTTCATTCCTAGATAATGCACTCAAAGGGCACTAAGCCTAGAGTGTGAAAACTGAGTTTCCTTGAGAGCTGCTTGGAAGCCTGATGGTGTGTGAAGTTAGTGAGCCAAATGGAGTTGTTCTCCCACAAGAACCACTCGGCTGATCCTTCTTCAATATGCCCTTCACCAACATGCAGTGTTTCCTTGATTGAATTAGCTCTCACACCAATATTTGCGTCTAGAGCCTTTGCATTGAGGGCTATCTGAAAACGGCTGTGGCGCTGAAGTTGCCCGTGAATGTGGAGTTGGTGGCATGTCAAACCCGCATGTGGAGCATTCGTTTGTGTGGGATGCTCTACCAGGTTCAATGCTAGATCATGCACTCAAAGGGCACTAAACATAGAGTGTGAAAACTGAGTTTCCTTGAGAGCTGCTTGGAAGCCTGATGGTGTGTGAAGTTAGTGAGCCAAATGGAGTTGTTCTCCCACAAGAACCACTCGGCTGATCCTTCTTCAATATGCCCTTCACCAACATGCAGTGTTTCCTTGATTGAATTAGCTCTCACACCAATATTTGCGTCTAGAGCCTTTGCATTGTGGACTATCTGAAAATTGCTGTGGCGCTGAAGTTGCCTGTGAATGTGGAGTTGGTGGCATGGGAAACCCGCATGTGGAGCATTCGTTTGTGTGGGATGCTCACCAAGCCTCATTTCAGTCCCAGACATACAATGGGCACTAAACATAGAGTGTGAAAACTGAGTTTCCTTGAGAGCTGCTTGGAAGCCTGATGGTGTGTGAAGTTAGTGAGCCAAATGGAGTTGTTCTCCCACAAGATCCACTTTGCTGATCCTTCTTCAATATGCCCTTCACCAACATGCAGTGTTTCCTTGATTGAATTAGCTCTCACACCAATATTTGTGTCTAGAGCCTTTGCATTGAGGGCTATCTGAAAACGGCTGTGGCACTGAAGTTGCCTGTGAATGTGGAGTTGGTGGCATGTGAAACCCGCATGTGGAGCATTCGTTTGTGTGGGATGCTCTACCAGGTTCATTTCAGTCCTAGCCATACAAAGGGCACTAAGCATAGAGTGTGAAAACTGAGTTTCCTTGAGAGCTGCTTGGAAGCCTGATGGTGTGTGAAGTTAGTGAGCCAAATGGAGTTGTTCTCCCACAAGAACCACTCTGCTGATCCTTCTTCAATATGCCCTTCACCAACATGCAGTGTTTCCTTGATTGAATTAGCTCTCACACCAATATTTGCGTCTAGAGCCTTTGCATTGAGGGCTATCTGAAAACGGCTGTGGCGCTGAAGTTGCCTGTGAATGTGGAGTTGGTGGCATGTGAAACCCGCATGTGGAGCATTCGTTTGTGTGGGATGCTCACCAAGCCTCATTTCAGTCCCAGACATACAATGGGCACTAAACATAGAGTGTGAAAACTGAGTTTCCTTGAGAGCTGCTTGGAAGCCTGATGGTGTGTGAAGTTAGTGAGCCAAATTGAGTTGTTCTCCCACAAGATCCACTTTGCTGATCCTTCTTCAATATGCCCTTCACCAACATGCAGTGTTTCCTTGATTGAATTAGCTCTCACACCAATATTTGCGTCTAGAGCCTTTGCATTGTGGACTATCTGAAAATGGCTGTGGCGCTGAAGTTGCCTGTGAATGTGGAGTTGGTGGCATGTGAAACCCGCATGTGGAGCATTCGTTTGTGTAGGATGCTCACCAAGCCTCATTTCAGTCCCAGACATACAATGGGCACTAAGCATAGAGTGTGAAAACTGAGTTTCCTTGAGAGCTGCTTGGAAGCCTGATGGTGTGTGAAGTTAGTGAGCCAAATTGAGTTGTTCTCCCACAAGATCCACTTTGCTGATCCTTCTTCAATATGCCCTTCACCAACATGCAGTGTTTCCTTGATTGAATTAGCTCTCACACCAATATTTGCGTCTAGAGCCTTTGCATTGTGGACTATCTGAAAATGGCTGTGGCGCTAAAGTTGCCTGTGAATGTGGAGTTGGTGGCATGTGAAACCCGCATGTGGAGCATTCGTTTGTGTGGGATGCTCACCAAGACTCATTTCAGTCCCAGACATAGAATGGGCACTAAACATAGAGTGTGAAAACTGAGTTTCCTTGAGAGCTGCTTGGAAGCCTGATGGTGTGTGAAGTTAGTGAGCCAAATTGAGTTGTTCTCCCACAAGATCCACTTTGCTGATCCTTCTTCAATATGCCCTTCACCAACATGCAGTGTTTCCTTGATTGAATTAGCTCTCACACCAATATTTGCGTCTAGAGCCTTTGCATTGTGGACTATCTGAAAATTGCTGTGGCGCTGAAGTTGCCTGTGAATGTGGAGTTGGTGGCATGGGAAACCCGCATGTGGAGCATTCGTTTGTGTGGGATGCTCACCAAGCCTCATTTTCAGTCCCAGACATACAATGGGCACTAAACATAGAGTGTGAAAACTGAGTTTCCTTGAGAGCTGCTTGGAAGCCTGATGGTGTGTGAAGTTAGTGAGCCAAATTGAGTTGTTCTCCCACAAGATCCACTTTGCTGATCCTTCTTCAATATGCCCTTCACCAACATGCAGTGTTTCCTTGATTGAATTAGCTCTCACAACCAATATTTGCGTCTAGAGCCTTTGCATTGAGGGCTATCTGAAAACGGCTGTGGCGCTGAAGTTGCCTGTGAATGTGGAGTTGGTGGCATGGGAAACCCGCATGTGGAGCATTCGTTTGTGTGGGATGCTCTACCAGGTTCATTCCTAGATAATGCACTGAAAGGGCACTAAGCATAGAGTGTGAAAACTGAGTTTCCTTGAGAGCTGCTTGGAAGCCTGATGGTGTGTGAAGTTAGTGAGCCAAATGGAGTTGTTCTCCCACAAGATCCACTTTGCTGATCCTTCTTCAATATGCCCTTCACCAACATGCAGTGTTTCCTTGATTGAATTAGCTCTCACACCAATATTTGTGTCTAGAGCCTTTGCATTGAGGGCTATCTGAAAACGGCTGTGGCACTGAAGTTGCCTGTGAATGTGGAGTTGGTGGCATGTGAAACCCGCATGTGGAGCATTCGTTTGTGTGGGATGCTCTACCAGGTTCATTCCTAGATAATGCACTCAAAGGGCACTAAGCATAGAGTGTGAAAACTGAGTTTCCTTGAGAGCTGCTTGGAAGCCTGATGGTGTGTGAAGTTAGTGAGTCAAATGGAGTTGTTCTCCCACAAGAACCACTCGGCTGATCCTTCTTCAATATGCCCTTCACCAACATGCAGTGTTTCCTTGATTGAATTAGCTCTCACACCAATATTTGCGTCTAGAGCCTTTGCATTGAGGGCTATCTGAAAACGGCTGTGGCGCTGAAGTTGCCTGTGAATGTGGAGTTGGTGGCATGTGAAACCCGCATGTGGAGCATTCGTTTGTGAGGGATGTTCACCAAGCCTCATTTCAGTCCTAGGAACTCAGAGGGCACTAAGCATAGAGTGTGAAACCTGAGTTTCCTTGAGAGCTGCTTGGAAGCCTGATGGTGTGTGAAGTTAGTGAGCCAAATGGAGTTGTTCTCCCACAAGAACCACTCGGCTGATCCTTCTTCAATATGCCCTTCACCAACATGCAGTGTTTCCTTGATTGAATTAGCTCTCACACCAATATTTGCGTCTAGAGCCTTTGCATTGAGGGCTATCTGAAAACGGCTGTGGCGCTGAAGTTGCCTGTGAATGTGGAGTTGGTGGCATGTGAAACAAGCATGTGGAGCATTCGTTTGTGTGGGATGCTCTACCAGGTTCATTCCTAGATAATGCACCCAAAGGGCACTAAGCATAGAGTGTGAAAACTGAGTTTCCTTGAGAGCTGCTTGGAAGCCTGATGGTGTGTGAAATTAGTGAGTCAAATGGAGTTGTTCTCCCACAAGATCCACTTTGCTGATCCTTCTTCAATATGCCCTTCACCAACATGCAGTGTTTCCTTGATTGAATTAGCTCTCACACCAATATTTGCGTCTAGAGCCTTTGCATTGAGGGCTATCTGAAAACGGCTGTGACACTGAAGTTGCCTGTGAATGTGGAGTTGGTGGCATGTGAAACCCGCATGTGGAGCATTCGTTTGTGTGGGATGCTCACCAAGCCTCATTTCAGTCCCAGACATACAATGGGCACTAAACATAGAGTGTGAAAACTGAGTTTCTTGAGAGCTGCTTGGAAGCCTGATGGTGTGTGAAGTTAGTGAGCCAAATTGAGTTGTTCTCCCACAAGATCCACTTTGCTGATCCTTCTTCAATATGCCCTTCACCAACATGCAGTGTTCCTTGATTGAATTAGCTCTCACACCAATATTTGCGTCTAGAGCCCTTTGCATTGATGGGCTATCTGAAAACGGCTGTGGCGCTGAAGTTGCCTGTGAATGTGGAGTTGGTGGCATGGGAAAACCCGCATGTGGAGCATTCGTTTGTGTGGGATGCTCTACCAGGTTCATTCCTAGATAATGCACTGAAAGGGCACTAAGCATAGAGTGTGAAAACTGAGTTTCCTTGAGAGCTGCTTGGAAGCCTGATGGTGTGTGAAGTTAGTGAGCCAAATGGAGTTGTTCTCCCACAAGATCCACTTTGCTGATCCTTCTTCAATATGCCCTTCACCAACATGCAGTGTTTCCTTGATTGAATTAGCTCTCACACCAATATTTGTGTCTAGAGCCTTTGCATTGTGGGCTATCTGAAAACGGCTGTGGCACTGAAGTTGCCTGTGAATGTGGAGTTGGTGGCATGTGAAACCCGCATGTGGAGCATTCGTTTGTGTGGGATGCTCTACCAGGTTCATTCCTAGATAATGCACTCAAAGGGCACTAAGCATAGAGTGTGAAAACTGAGTTTCCTTGAGAGCTGCTTGGAAGCCTGATGGTGTGTGAATTTAGTGAGTCAAATGGAGTTGTTCTCCCACAAGAACCACTCGGCTGATCCTTCTTCAATATGCCCTTCACCAACATGCAGTGTTTCCTTGATTGAATTAGCTCTCACACCAATATTTGCGTCTAGAGCCTTTGCATTGAGGGCTATCTGAAAACGGCTGTGGCGCTGAAGTTGCCTGTGAATGTGGAGTTGGTGGCATGTGAAACCCGCATGTGGAGCAATTCGTTTGTGAGGGATGTTCACCAAGCCTCATTTCAGTCCTAGGAACTCAGAGGGCACTAAGCATAGAGTGTGAAACCTGAGTTTCCTTGAGAGCTGCTTGGAAGCCTGATGGTGTGTGAAGTTAGTGAGCCAAATGGAGTTGTTCTCCCACAAGAACCACTCGGCTGATCCCTTCTTCAATATGCCCTTCACCAACATGCAGTGTTTCCTTGATTGAATTAGCTCTCACACCAATATTTGCGTCTAGAGCCTTTGCATTGAGGGCTATCTGAAAACGGCTGTGGCGCTGAAGTTGCCTGTGAATGTGGAGTTGGTGGCATGTGAAACAAGCATGTGGAGCATTCGTTTGTGTGGGATGCTCTACCAGGTTCATTCCTAGATAATGCACCCAAAGGGCACTAAGCATAGAGTGTGAAAACTGAGTTTCCTTGAGAGCTGCTTGGAAGCCTGATGGTGTGTGAAATTAGTGAGTCAAATGGAGTTGTTCTCCCACAAGATCCACTTTTGCTGATCCTTCTTCAATATGCCCTTCACCAACATGCAGTGTTTCCTTGATTGAATTAGCTCTCACACCAATATTTGCGTCTAGAGCCTTTGCATTGAGGGCTATCTGAAAACGGCTGTGACACTGAAGTTGCCTGTGAATGTGGAGTTGGTGGCATGTGAAACCCGCATGTGGAGCATTCGTTTGTGTAGGATGCTCTACCAGGTTCATTCCTAGATAATGCACTCAAAGGGCACTAAGCATAGATTGTGAAAACTGAGTTTCCTTGAGAGCTGCTTGGAAGCCTGATGGTGTGTGAAATTAGTGAGCCAAATGGAGTTGTTCTCCCACAAGAACCACTCGGCTGATCCTTCTTCAATATGCCCTTCACCAACATGCAGTGTTTCCTTGATTGAATTAGCTCTCACACCAATATTTGCGTCTAGAGCCTTTGCATTGAGGGCTATCTGAAAACGGCTGTGGCGCTGAAGTTGCCTGAGAATGTGGAGTTGGTGGCATGTGAAACCCGCATGTGGAGCATTCGTTTGTGTGGGATGCTCACCAAGCCTCATTTCAGTCCTAGGAACTCAGAGGGCACTAAGCATAGAGTGTGAAACCTGAGTTTCCTTGAGAGCTGCTTGGAAGCCTGATGGTGTGTGAAGTTAGTGAGCCAAATGGAGTTGTTCTCCCACAAGAACCACTCGGCTGATCCTTCTTCAATATGCCCTTCACCAACATGCAGTGTTTCCTTGATTGAATTAGCTCTCACACCAATATTTGCGTCTAGAGCCTTTGCATTGAGGGCTATCTGAAAACGGCTGTGGCGCTGAAGTTGCCTGTGAATGTGGAGTTGGTGGCATGTGAAACAAGCATTAGGAGCATTCGTTTGTGTGGGATGCTCTACCAGGTTCATTCCTAGATAATGCACTTAAAGGGCACTAAGCATAGAGTGTGAAAACTGAGTTTCCTTGAGAGCTGCTTGGAAGCCTGATGGTGTGTGAAATTAGTGAGCCAAATGGAGTTGTTCTCCCACAAGAACCACTCGGCTGATCCTTCTTCAATATGCCCTTCACCAACATGCAGTGTTTCCTTGATTGAATTAGCTCTCACACCAATATTTGCGTCTAGAGCCTTTGCATTGAGGGCTATCTGAAAACGGCTGTGGCGCTGAAGTTGCCTGTGAATGTGGAGTTGGTGGCATGTGAAACCCGCATGTGGAGCATTCGTTTGTGTGGGATGCTCACCAAGCCTCATTTCAGTCCTAGGAACTCAAAGGGCACTAAGCATAGAGTGTGAAACCTGAGTTTCCTTGAGAGCTGCTTGGAAGCCTGATGGTGCTGTGAAGTTAGTGAGCCAAATGGAGTTGTTCTCCCACAAGATCCACTTTGCTGATCCTTCTTCAATATGCCCTTCACCAACATGCAGTGTTTCCTTGATTGAATTAGCTCTCACACCAATATTTGCGTCTAGAGCCTTTGCATTGAGGGCTATCTGAAAACGGCTGTGGCGCTGAAGTTGCCTATGAATGTGGAGTTGGTGGCATGGGAAACCCGCATGTGGAGCATTCGTTTGTGTGGGATGCTCTACCAGGTTCATTCCTAGATAATGCACTCAAAGGGCACTAAGCATAGAGTGTGAAAACTGAGTTTCCTTCAGAGCTGCTTGGAAGCCTGATGGTGTGTGAAGTTAGTGAGCCAAATGGAGTTGTTCTCCCACAAGAACCACTCGGCTGATCCTTCTTCAATATGCCCTTCACCAACATGCAGTGTTTCCTTGATTGAATTAGCTCTCACACCAATATTTGCGTCTAGAGCCTTTGCATTGAGGGCTATCTGAAAACGGCTGTGGCGCTGAAGTTGCCTGTGAATGTGGAGTTGGTGGCATGTGAAACAAGCATGTGGAGCATTCGTTTGTGTGGGTTGCTCTACCAGGTTCATTCCTAGATAATGCACCCAAAGGGCACTAAGCATAGAGTGTGAAAACTGAGTTTCTTCAGAGCTGCTTGGAAGCCTGATGGTGTGTGAAATTAGTGAGTCAAATGGAGTTGTTCTCCCACAAGATCCACTTTGCTGATCCTTCTTCAATATGCCCTTCACCAACATGCAGTGTTTCCTTGATTGAATTAGCTCTCACACCAATATTTGCGTCTAGAGCCTTTGCATTGAGGGCTATCTGAAAACGGCTGTGACACTGAAGTTGCCTGTGAATGTGGAGTTGGTGGCATGTGAAACCCGCATGTGGAGCATTCGTTTGTGTAGGATGCTCTACCAGGTTCATTCCTAGATAATGCACTGAAAGGGCACTAAGCATAGAGTGTGAAAACTGAGTTTCCTTGAGAGCTGCTTGGAAGCCTGATGGTGTGTGAAATTAGTGAGCCAAATGGAGTTGTTCTCCCACAAGAACCACTCGGCTGATCCTTCTTCAATATGCCCTTCACCAACATGCAGTGTTTCCTTGATTGAATTAGCTCTCACACCAATATTTGCGTCTAGAGCCTTTGCATTGAGGGCTATCTGAAAACGGCTGTGGCGCTGAAGTTGCCTGAGAATGTGGAGTTGGTGGCATGTGAAACCCGCATGTGGAGCATTCGTTTGTGTGGGATGCTCACCAAGCCTCATTTCAGTCCTAGGAACTCAGAGGGCACTAAGCATAGAGTGTGAAACCTGAGTTTCCTTGAGAGCTGCTTGGAAGCCTGATGGTGTGTGAAGTTAGTGAGCCAAATGGAGTTGTTCTCCCACAAGAACCACTCGGCTGATCCTTCTTCAATATGCCCTTCACCAACATGCAGTGTTTCCTTGATTGAATTAGCTCTCACACCAATATTTGCGTCTAGAGCCTTTGCATTGAGGGCTATCTGAAAACGGCTGTGGCGCTGAAGTTGCCTGTCAATGTGGAGTTGGTGGCATGTGAAACAAGCATTAGGAGCATTCGTTTGTGTGGGATGCTCTACCAGGTTCATTCCTAGATAATGCACTCAAAGGGCACTAAGCATAGAGTGTGAAAACTGAGTTTCCTTCAGAGCTGCTTGGAAGCCTGATGGTGTGTGAAATTAGTGAGTCAAATGGAGTTGTTCTCCACAAGATCCACTTTGCTGATCCTTCTTCAATATGCCCTTCACCAACATGCAGTGTTTCCTTGATTGAATTAGCTCTCACACCAATATTTGCGTCTAGAGCCTTTGCATTGAGGGCTATCTGAAAACGGCTGTGGCACTGAAGTTGCCTGTGAATGTGGAGTTGGTGGCATGTGAAACCCGCATGTGGAGCATTCGTTTGTGTAGGATGCTCTACCAGGTTCATTCCTAGATAATGCACTCAAAGGTCACTAAGCATAGAGTGTGAAAACTGAGTTTCCTTGAGAGCTGCTTGGAAGCCTGATGGTGTGTGAAATTAGTGAGCCAAATGGAGTTGTTCTCCCACAAGAACCACTCGGCTGATGCTTCTTCAATATGCCCTTCACCAACATGCAGTGTTTCCTTGATTGAATTAGCTCTCACACCAATATTTGCGTCTAGAGCCTTTGCATTGAGGGCTATCTGAAAACGGCTGTGGCGCTGAAGTTGCCTGTGAATGTGGAGTTGGTGGCATGTGAAACCCGCATGTGGAGCATTCGTTTGTGTGGGATGCTCTACCAGGTTCATTCCTAGATAATGCACTCAAAGGGCACTAAGCATAGAGTGTGAAAACTGAGTTTCCTTGAGAGCTGCTTGGAAGCCTGAAGGTGTGTGAAGTTAGTGAGTCAAATCGAGTTGTTCTCCCACAAGAACCACTCGGCTGATCCTTCTTCAATATGCCCTTCACCAACATGCAGTGTTTCCTTGATTGAATTAGCTCTCACACCAATATTTGCGTCTAGAGCCTTTGCATTGTGGACTATCTGAAAATGGCTGGGGCGCTGAAGTTGCCTGAGAATGTGGAGTTGGTGGCATGTGAAACACGCATGTGGAGCATTCGTTTGTGTGGGATGCTCACCAAGCCTCATTTCAGTCCCAGACATACAATGGGCACTAAACATAGAGTGTGAAAACTGAGTTTCCTTGAGAGCTGCTTGGAAGCCTGATGGTGTGTGAAGTTAGTGAGCCAAATGGAGTTGTTCTCCCACAAGATCCACTTTGCTGATCCTTCTTCAATATGCCCTTCACCAACATGCAGTGTTTCCTTGATTGAATTAGCTCTCACACCCAATATTTGCGTCTAGAGCCTTTGCATTGAGGGCTATCTGAAAACGGCTGTGGCGCTGAAGTTGCCTATGAATGTGGAGTTGGTGGCATGGGAAACCCGCATGTGGAGCATTCGTTTGTGTGGGATGCTCTACCAGGTTCATTCCTAGATAATGCACTGAAAGGGCACTAAGCATAGAGTGTGAAAACTGAGTTTCCTTGAGAGCTGCTTGGAAGCCTGATGATGTGTGAAGTTAGTGAGCCAAATGGAGTTGTTCTCCACAAGAACCACTGGGCTGATCCTTCTTCAATATGCCCTTCACCAACATGCAGTGTTTCCTTGATTGAATTAGCTCTCACACCAATATTTGTGTCTAGAGCCTTTGCATTGAGGGCTATCTGAAAACGGCTGTGGCACTGAATTTGCCTGTGAATGTGGAGTTGGTGGCATGTGAAACCCGCATGTGGAGCATTCGTTTGTGTGGGATGCTCTACCAGGTTCATTCCTAGATAATGCACTCAAAGGGCACTAAGCATAGAGTGTGAAAACTGAGTTTCCTTGAGAGCTGCTTGGAAGCCTGATGGTGTGTGAAGTTAGTGAGTCAAATGGAGTTGTTCTCCACAAGAACCACTCGGCTGATCCTTCTTCAATATGCCCTTTCACCAACATGCAGTGTTTCCTTGATTGAATTAGCTCTCACACCAATATTTGCGTCTAGAGCCTTTGCATTGAGGGCTATCTGAAAACGGCTGTGGCGCTGAAGTTGCCTGTGAATGTGGAGTTGGTGGCATGTGAAACCCGCATGTGGAGCATTCGTTTGTGAGGGATGTTCACCAAGCCTCATTTCAGTCCTAAGAACTCAGAGGGCACTAAGCATAGAGTGTGAAACCTGAGTTTCCTTGAGAGCTGCTTGGAAGCCTGATGGTGTGTGAAGTTAGTGAGCCAAATGGAGTTGTTCTCCCACAAGAACCACTCGGCTGATCCTTCTTCAATATGCCCTTCACCAACATGCAGTGTTTCCTTGATTGAATTAGCTCTCACACCAATATTTGCGTCTAGAGCCTTTGCATTGAGGGCTATCTGAAAACGGCTGTGGCACTGAAGTTGCCTGTGAATGTGGAGTTGGTGGCATGTGAAACAAGCATGTGGAGCATTCGTTTGTGTGGGATGCTCTACCAGGTTCATTCCTAGATAATGCACTCAAAGGGCAATAAGCATAGAGTGTGAAAACTGAGTTTCCTTGAGAGCTGCTTGGAAGCCTGAAGGTGTGTGAAGTTAGTGAGTCAAATCGAGTTGTTCTCCCACAAGAACCACTCGGCTGATCCTTCTTCAATATGCCCTTCACCAACATGCAGTGTTTCCTTGATTGAATTAGCTCTCACACCAATATTTGCGTCTAGAGCCTTTGCATTGTGGACTATCTGAAAATGGCTGTGGCGCTGAAGTTGCCTGTGAATGTGGAGTTGGTGGCATGTGAAACCCGCATGTGGAGCATTCGTTTGTGTGGGATGCTCTACCAGGTTCATTCCTAGATAATGCACTCAAAGGGCACTAAGCATAGAGTGTGAAAACTGAGTTTCCTTGAGAGCTGCTTGGAAGCCTGATGGTGTGTGAAATTAGTGAGTCAAATGGAGTTGTTCTCCCACAAGATCCACTTTGCTGATCCTTCTTCAATATGCCCTTCACCAACATGCAGTGTTTCCTTGATTGAATTAGCTCTCACACCAATATTTGCGTCTAGAGCCTTTGCATTGAGGGCTATCTGAAAACGGCTGTGGCGCTGAAGTTGCCTGTGAATGTGGAGTTGGTGGCATGTGAAACCCGCATGTGGAGCATTCGTTTGTGTGGGATGCTCTACCAGGTTCATTCCTAGATAATGCACTCAAAGGGCACTAAGCATAGAGTGTGAAAACTGAGTTTCCTTGAGAGCTGCTTGGAAGCCTGATGGTGTGTGAAGTTAGTGAGTCAAATGGAGTTGTTCACCCACAAGAACCACTCGGCTGATCCTTCTTCAATATGCCCTTCACCAACATGCAGTGTTTTCCTTGATTGAATTAGCTCTCACACCAATATTTGCGTTTGCTTAGAGCCTTTGCATTGAGGGCTATCTGAAAACGGCTGTGGCGCAGAAGTTGCCTGTGAATGTGGAGTTGGTGGCATGTGAAACCCGCATGTGGAGCATTCGTTTGTGAGGGATGTTCACCAAGCCTCATTTCAGTCCTAGGAACTCAAAGGGCACTAAGCATAGAGTGTGAAACCTGAGGTTCCTTGAGAGCTGCTTGGAAGCCTGATGGTGTGTGAAGTTAGTGAGCCAAATGGAGTTGTTCTCCCACAAGAACCACTCGGCTGATCCTTCTACAATATGCCCTTCACCAACATGCAGTGTTTCCTTGATTGAATTAGCTCTCACACCAATATTTGTGTCTAGAGCCTTTGCATTGAGGGCTATCTGAAAACGGCTGTGGCGCTGAAGTTGCCTGTGAATGTGGAGTTGGTGGCATGTGAAACAAGCATGTGGAGCATTCGTTTGTGTAGGATGCTCTACCAGGTTCATTCCTAGATAATGCACTCAAAGGGCACTAAGCATAGAGTGTGAAAACTGAGTTTCCTTGAGAGCTGCTTGGAAGCCTGATGGTGTGTGAAGTTAGTGAGTCAAATGGAGTTGTTCACCCACAAGAACCACTCGGCTGATCCTTCTTCAATATGCCCTTCACCAACATGCAGTGTTTCCTTGATTGAATTAGCTCTCACACCAATATTTGCGTCTAGAGGCCTTTGCATTGAGGGCTATCTGAAAACGGCTGTGGCGCTGAAGTTGCCTGTGAATGTGGAGTTGGTGGCATGTGAAACCCGCATGTGGAGCATTCGTTTGTGTGGGATGCTCTACCAGGTTCATTCCTAGATAATGCACTCAAAGGGCACTA
>NW_026696696.1:0-37044 GCF_030435755.1 Ochotona princeps | reverse complement strand
TATTCCTAGATAATGCACTCAAAGGGCACTAAGCATAGAGTGTGAAAACTGAGTTTCCTTGAGAGCTGCTTGGAAGCCTGATGGTGTGTGAAGTTAGTGAGCCAAATGGAGTTGTTCTCCCACAAGAACCACTCGGCTGATCCTTCTTCAATATGCCCTTCACCAACATGCAGTGTTTCCTTGATTGAATTAGCTCTCACACCAATATTTGCGTCTAGAGCCTTTGCATTGAGGGCTATCTGAAAACGGCTGTGGCGCTGAAGTTGCCTGTGAATGTGGAGTTGGTGGCATGTGAAACCCGCATGTGGAGCATTCGTTTGTGTGGGATGCTCTACCAGGTTCATTCCTAGATAATGCACTCAAAGGGCACTAAGCATAGAGTGTGAAAACTGAGTTTCCTTGAGAGCTGCTTGGAAGCCTGATGGTGTGTGAAGTTAGTGAGCCAAATGGAGTTGTTCTCCCACAAGAACCACTCGGCTGATCCTTCTTCAATATGCCCTTCACCAACATGCAGTGTTTCCTTGATTGAATTAGCTCTCACACCAATATTTGCGTCTAGAGCCTTTGCATTGAGGGCTATCTGAAAACGGCTGTGGCGCTGAAGTTGCCTGTGAATGTGGAGTTGGTGGCATGTGAAACCCGCATGTGGAGCATTCGTTTGTGTGGGATGCTCTACCAGGTTCATTCCTAGATAATGCACTCAAAGGGCACTAAGCATAGAGTGTGAAAACTGAGTTTCCTTGAGAGCTGCTTGGAAGCCTGATGGTGTGTGAAGTTAGTGAGCCAAATGGAGTTGTTCTCCCACAAGAACCACTCGGCTGATCCTTCTTCAATATGCCCTTCACCAACATGCAGTGTTTCCTTGATTGAATTAGCTCTCACACCAATATTTGCGTCTAGAGCCTTTGCATTGAGGGGCTATCTGAAAACGGCTGTGGCGCTGAAGTTGCCTGTGAATGTGGAGTTGGTGGCATGTGAAACCCGCATGTGGAGCATTCGTTTGTGTGGGATGCTCTACCAGGTTCATTCCTAGATAATGCACTCAAAGGGCACTAAGCATAGAGTGTGAAAACTGAGTTTCCTTGAGAGCTGCTTGGAAGCCTGATGGTGTGTGAAGTTAGTGAGCCAAATGGAGTTGTTCTCCCACAAGAACCACTCGGCTGATCCTTCTTCAATATGCCCTTCACCAACCTGCAGTGTTTCCTTGATTGAATTAGCTCTCACACCAATATTTGCGTCTAGAGCCTTTGCATTGAGGGCTATCTGAAAACGGCTGTGGCGCTGAAGTTGCCTGTGAATGTGGAGTTGGTGGCATGTGAAACCCGCATGTGGAGCATTCGTTTGTGTGGGATGCTCTACCAGGTTCATTTCAGTCCTAGCCATACAAAGGGCACTAAGCATAGAGTGTGAAAACTGAGTTTCCTTGAGAGCTGCTTGGAAGCCTGATGGTGTGTGAAGTTAGTGAGCCAAATGGAGTTGTTCTCCCACAAGAACCACTCGGCTGATCCTTCTGCAATATGCCCTTCACCAACATGCAGTGTTTCCTTGATTGAATTAGCTCTCACACCAATATTTGCGTCTAGAGCCTTTGCATTGAGGGCTATCTGAAAACGGCTGTGGCGCTGAAGTTGTTTGTGAATGTGGAGTTGGTGGCATGTGAAACTCGCATGTGAAGCATTCGTTTGTGTGGGATGCTCTACCAGGTTCATTCCTAGATAATGCACTCAAAGGGCACTAAGCATAGAGTGTGAAAAGTGAGTTTCCTTGAGAGCTTCTTGGAAGCCTGATGGTGTGTGAAGTTAGTGAGCCAAATGGAGTTGTTCTCCCACAAGAACCACTCGGCTGATCCTTCTTCAATATGCCCTTCACCAACATGCAGTGTTTCCTTGATTGAATTAGCTCTCACACCAATATTTGCGTCTAGAGCCTTTGCATTGAGGGCTATCTGAAAACGGCTGTGGCGCTGAAGTTGCCTGTGAATGTGGAGTTGGTGGCATGTGAAACCCGCATGTGGAGCATTCGTTTGTGTGGGATGCTCTACCAGGTTCATTCCTAGATAATGCACTCAAAGGGCACTAAGCATAGAGTGTGAAAACTGAGTTTCCTTGAGAGCTGCTTGGAAGCCTGATGGTGTGTGAAGTTAGTGAGCCAAATGGAGTTGTTCTCCCACAAGAACCACTCGGCTGATCCTTCTTCAATATGCCCTTCACCAACATGCAGTGTTTCCTTGATTGAATTAGCTCTCACACCAATATTTGCGTCTAGAGCCTTTGCATTGAGGGCTATCTGAAAACGGCTGTGGCGCTGAAGTTGCCTGTGAATGTGGAGTTGGTGGCATGTGAAACCCGCATGTGGAGCATTCGTTTGTGTGGGATGCTCTACCAGGTTCATTCCTAGATAATGCACTCAAAGGGCACTAAGCATAGAGTGTGAAAACTGAGTTTCCTTGAGAGCTGCTTGGAAGCCTGATGGTGTGTGAAGTTAGTGAGCCAAATGGAGTTGTTCTCCCACAAGAACCACTCGGCTGATCCTTCTTCAATATGCCCTTCACCAACATGCAGTGTTTCCTTGATTGAATTAGCTCTCACACCAATATTTGCGTCTAGAGCCTTTGCATTGAGGGCTATCTGAAAACGGCTGTGGCGCTGAAGTTGCCTGTGAATGTGGAGTTGGTGGCATGTGAAACCCGCATGTGGAGCATTCGTTTGTGTGGGATGCTCTACCAGGTTCATTCCTAGATAATGCACTCAAAGGGCACTAAGCATAGAGTGTGAAAACTGAGTTTCCTTGAGAGCTGCTTGGAAGCCTGATGGTGTGTGAAGTTAGTGAGCCAAATGGAGTTGTTCTCCCACAAGAACCACTCGGCTGATCCTTCTTCAATATGCCCTTCACCAACATGCAGTGTTTCCTTGATTGAATTAGCTCTCACACCAATATTTGCGTCTAGAGCCTTTGCATTGAGGGCTATCTGAAAACGGCTGTGGCGCTGAAGTTGCCTGTGAATGTGGAGTTGGTGGCATGTGAAACCTGCATGTGGAGCATTCGTTTGTGTGGGATGCTCTACCAGGTTCATTTCAGTCCTAGCCATACAAAGGGCACTAAGCATGGAGTATGAAAACTGAGTTTCCTTGAGAGCTGCTTGGAAGCCTGATGGTGTGTGAAGTTAGTGAGCCAAATGGAGTTGTTCTCCCACAAGAACCACTCGGCTGATCCTTCTTCAATATGCCCTTCACCAACATGCAGTGTTTCCTTGATTGAATTAGCTCTCACACCAATATTTGCGTCTAGAGCCTTTGCATTGAGGGCTATCTGAAAACGGCTGTGGCGCTGAAGTTGCCTGTGAATGTGGAGTTGGTGGCATGTGAAACCCGCATGTGGAGCATTCGTTTGTGTGGGATGCTCTACCAGGTTCATTCCTAGATAATGCACTCAAAGGGCACTAAGCATAGAGTGTGAAAACTGAGTTTCCTTGAGAGCTGCTTGGAAGCCTGATGGTGTGTGAAGTTAGTGAGCCAAATGGAGTTGTTCTCCCACAAGAACCACTCGGCTGATCCTTCTTCAATATGCCCTTCACCAACATGCAGTGTTTCCTTGATTGAATTAGCTCTCACACCAATATTTGCGTCTAGAGCCTTTGCATTGAGGGCTATCTGAAAACGGCTGTGGCGCTGAAGTTGCCTGTGAATGTGGAGTTGGTGGCATGTGAAACCCGCATGTGGAGCATTCGTTTGTGTGGGATGCTCTACCAGGTTCATTCCTAGATAATGCACTCAAAGGGCACTAAGCATAGAGTGTGAAAACTGAGTTTCCTTGAGAGCTGCTTGGAAGCCTGATGGTGTGTGAAGTTAGTGAGCCAAATGGAGTTGTTCTCCCACAAGAACCACTCGGCTGATCCTTCTGCAATATGCCCTTCACCAACCTGCAGTGTTTCCTTGATTGAATTAGCTCTCACACCAATATTTGCGTCTAGAGCCTTTGCATTGAGGGCTATCTGAAAACGGCTGTGGCGCTGAAGTTGCCTGTGAATGTGGAGTTGGTGGCATGTGAAACCCGCATGTGGAGCATTCGTTTGTGTGGGATGCTCTACCAGGTTCATTCCTAGATAATGCACTCAAAGGGCACTAAGCATAGAGTGTGAAAACTGAGTTTCCTTGAGAGCTGCTTGGAAGCCTGATGGTGTGTGAAGTTAGTGAGCCAAATGGAGTTGTTCTCCCACAAGAACCACTCGGCTGATCCTTCTTCAATATGCCCTTCACCAACATGCAGTGTTTCCTTGATTGAATTAGCTCTCACACCAATATTTGCGTCTAGAGCCTTTGCATTGAGGGCTATCTGAAAACGGCTGTGGCGCTGAAGTTGCCTGTGAATGTGGAGTTGATGGCATGTGAAACCCGCATGTGGAGCATTCGTTTGTGTGGGATGCTCTACCAGGTTCATTCCTAGATAATGCACTCAAAGGGCACTAAGCATAGAGTGTGAAAACTGAGTTTCCTTGAGAGCTGCTTGGAAGCCTGATGGTGTGTGAAGTTAGTGAGCCAAATGGAGTTGTTCTCCCACAAGAACCACTCGGCTGATCCTTCTTCAATATGCCCTTCACCAACCTGCAGTGTTTCCTTGATTGAATTAGCTCTCACACCAATATTTGCGTCTAGAGCCTTTGCATTGAGGGCTATCTGAAAACGGCTGTGGCGCTGAAGTTGCCTGTGAATGTGGAGTTGGTGGCATGTGAAACCCGCATGTGGAGCATTCGTTTGTGTGGGATGCTCTACCAGGTTCATTCCTAGATAATGCACTCAAAGGGCACTAAGCATAGAGTGTGAAAACTGAGTTTCCTTGAGAGCTGCTTGGAAGCCTGATGGTGTGTGAAGTTAGTGAGCCAAATGGAGTTGTTCTCCCACAAGAACCACTCGGCTGATCCTTCTTCAATATGCCCTTCACCAACATGCAGTGTTTCCTTGATTGAATTAGCTCTCACACCAATATTTGCGTCTAGAGCCTTTGCATTGAGGGCTATCTGAAAACGGCTGTGGCGCTGAAGTTGCCTGTGAATGTGGAGTTGGTGGCATGTGAAACCCGCATGTGGAGCATTCGTTTGTGTGGGATGCTCTACCAGGTTCATTCCTAGATAATGCACTCAAAGGGCACTAAGCATAGAGTGTGAAAACTGAGTTTCCTTGAGAGCTGCTTGGAAGCCTGATGGTGTGTGAAGTTAGTGAGTCAAATGGAGTTGTTCTCCCACAAGAACCACTCGGCTGATCCTTCTTCAATATGCCCTTCACCAACATGCAGTGTTTCCTTGATTGAATTAGCTCTCACACCAATATTTGCGTCTAGAGCCTTTGCATTGAGGGCTATCTGAAAACGGCTGTGGCGCTGAAGTTGCCTGTGAATGTGGAGTTGGTGGCATGTGAAACCCGCATGTGGAGCATTCGTTTGTGTGGGATGCTCTACCAGGTTCATTTCAGTCCTAGCCATACAAAGGGCACTAAGCATAGAGTGTGAAAACTGAGTTTCCTTGAGAGCTGCTTGGAAGCCTGATGGTGTGTGAAGTTAGTGAGCCAAATGGAGTTGTTCTCCCACAAGAACCACTCGGCTGATCCTTCTGCAATATGCCCTTCACCAACATGCAGTGTTTCCTTGATTGAATTAGCTCTCACACCAATATTTGCGTCTAGAGCCTTTGCATTGAGGGCTATCTGAAAACGGCTGTGGCGCTGAAGTTGTTTGTGAATGTGGAGTTGGTGGCATGTGAAACTCGCATGTGAAGCATTCGTTTGTGTGGGATGCTCTACCAGGTTCATTCCTAGATAATGCACTCAAAGGGCACTAAGCATAGAGTGTGAAAACTGAGTTTCCTTGAGAGCTGCTTGGAAGCCTGATGGTGTGTGAAGTTAGTGAGCCAAATGGAGTTGTTCTCCCACAAGAACCACTCGGCTGATCCTTCTTCAATATGCCCTTCACCAACATGCAGTGTTTCCTTGATTGAATTAGCTCTCACACCAATATTTGCGTCTAGAGCCTTTGCATTGAGGGCTATCTGAAAACGGCTGTGGCGCTGAAGTTGCCTGTGAATGTGGAGTTGGTGGCATGTGAAACCCGCATGTGGAGCATTCGTTTGTGTGGGATGCTCTACCAGGTTCATTCCTAGATAATGCACTCAAAGGGCACTAAGCATAGAGTGTGAAAACTGAGTTTCCTTGAGAGCTGCTTGGAAGCCTGATGGTGTGTGAAGTTAGTGAGCCAAATGGAGTTGTTCTCCCACAAGAACCACTCGGCTGATCCTTCTTCAATATGCCCTTCACCAACATGCAGTGTTTCCTTGATTGAATTAGCTCTCACACCAATATTTGCGTCTAGAGCCTTTGCATTGAGGGCTATCTGAAAACGGCTGTGGCGCTGAAGTTGCCTGTGAATGTGGAGTTGGTGGCATGTGAAACCCGCATGTGGAGCATTCGTTTGTGTGGGATGCTCTACCAGGTTCATTCCTAGATAATGCACTCAAAGGGCACTAAGCATAGAGTGTGAAAACTGAGTTTCCTTGAGAGCTGCTTGGAAGCCTGATGGTGTGTGAAGTTAGTGAGTCAAATGGAGTTGTTCTCCCACAAGAACCACTCGGCTGATCCTTCTTCAATATGCCCTTCACCAACATGCAGTGTTTCCTTGATTGAATTAGCTCTCACACCAATATTTGCGTCTAGAGCCTTTGCATTGAGGGCTATCTGAAAACGGCTGTGGCGCTGAAGTTGCCTGTGAATGTGGAGTTGGTGGCATGTGAAACCCGCATGTGGAGCATTCGTTTGTGTGGGATGCTCTACCAGGTTCATTCCTAGATAATGCACTCAAAGGGCACTAAGCATAGAGTGTGAAAACTGAGTTTCCTTGAGAGCTGCTTGGAAGCCTGATGGTGTGTGAAGTTAGTGAGTCAAATGGAGTTGTTCTCCCACAAGAACCACTCGGCTGATCCTTCTTCAATATGCCCTTCACCAACATGCAGTGTTTCCTTGATTGAATTAGCTCTCACACCAATATTTGCGTCTAGAGCCTTTGCATTGAGGGCTATCTGAAAACGGCTGTGGCGCTGAAGTTGCCTGTGAATGTGGAGTTGGTGGCATGTGAAACCCGCATGTGGAGCATTCGTTTGTGTGGGATGCTCTACCAGGTTCATTCCTAGATAATGCACTCAAAGGGCACTAAGCATAGAGTGTGAAAACTGAGTTTCCTTGAGAGCTGCTTGGAAGCCTGATGGTGTGTGAAGTTAGTGAGCCAAATGGAGTTGTTCTCCCACAAGAACCACTCGGCTGATCCTTCTGCAATATGCCCTTCACCAACATGCAGTGTTTCCTTGATTGAATTAGCTCTCACACCAATATTTGCGTCTAGAGCCTTTGCATTGAGGGCTATCTGAAAACGGCTGTGGCGCTGAAATTGTTTGTGAATGTGGAGTTGGTGGCATGTGAAATTCGCATGTGAAGCATTCGTTTGTGTGGGATGCTCTACCAGGTTCATTCCTAGATAATGCACTCAAAGGGCACTAAGCATAGAGTGTGAAAACTGAGTTTCCTTGAGAGCTGCTTGGAAGCCTGATGGTGTGTGAAGTTAGTGAGCCAAATGGAGTTGTTCTCCCACAAGAACCACTCGGCTGATCCTTCTTCAATATGCCCTTCACCAACATGCAGTGTTTCCTTGATTGAATTAGCTCTCACACCAATATTTGCGTCTAGAGCCTTTGCATTGAGGGCTATCTGAAAACGGCTGTGGCGCTGAAGTTGCCTGTGAATGTGGAGTTGGTGGCATGTGAAACCCGCATGTGGAGCATTCGTTTGTGTGGGATGCTCTACCAGGTTCATTCCTAGATAATGCACTCAAAGGGCACTAAGCATAGAGTGTGAAAACTGAGTTTCCTTGAGAGCTGCTTGGAAGCCTGATGGTGTGTGAAGTTAGTGAGCCAAATGGAGTTGTTCTCCCACAAGAACCACTCGGCTGATCCTTCTTCAATATGCCCTTCACCAACATGCAGTGTTTCCTTGATTGAATTAGCTCTCACACCAATATTTGCGTCTAGAGCCTTTGCATTGAGGGCTATCTGAAAACGGCTGTGGCGCTGAAGTTGCCTGTGAATGTGGAGTTGGTGGAATGTGAAACCCGCATGTGGAGCATTCGTTTGTGTGGGATGCTCTACCAGGTTCATTCCTAGATAATGCACTCAAAGGGCACTAAGCAT
This sequence comes from Ochotona princeps, assembly GCF_030435755.1. NCBI lineage: Eukaryota > Metazoa > Chordata > Mammalia > Lagomorpha > Ochotonidae > Ochotona > Ochotona princeps. Next base: position 28,823 of record NW_026696696.1, on the reverse strand, counting down.
AGAGTGTGAAAACTGAGTTTCCTTGAGAGCTGCTTGCAAGCCTGATGGTGTGTGAAGTTAGTGAGCCAAATGGAGTTGTTCTCCCACAAGAACCACTCGGCTGATCCTTCTTCAATATGCCCTTCACCAACATGCAGTGTTTCCTTGATTGAATTAGCTCTCACACCAATATTTGCGTCTAGAGCCTTTGCATTGAGGGCTATCTGAAAACGGCTGTGGCGCTGAAGTTGCCTGTGAATGTGGAGTTGGTGGCATGTGAAACCCGCATGTGGAGCATTCGTTTGTGTGGGATGCTCTACCAGGTTCATTTCAGTCCTAGCCATACAAAGGGCACTAAGCATAGAGTGTGAAAACTGAGTTTCCTTGAGAGCTGCTTGGAAGCCTGATGGTGTGTGAAGTTAGTGAGCCAAATGGAGTTGTTCTCCCACAAGAACCACTCGGCTGATCCTTCTTCAATATGCCCTTCACCAACATGCAGTGTTTCCTTGATTGAATTAGCTCTCACACCAATATTTGCGTCTAGAGCCTTTGCATTGAGGGCTATCTGAAAACGGCTGTGGCGCTGAAGTTGCCTGTGAATGTGGAGTTGGTGGCATGTGAAACCCGCATGTGGAGCATTCGTTTGTGTGGGATGCTCTACCAGGTTCATTTCAGTCCTAGCCATACAAAGGGCACTAAGCATAGAGTGTGAAAACTGAGTTTCCTTGAGAGCTGCTTGGAAGCCTGATGGTGTGTGAAGTTAGTGAACCAAATGGAGTTGTTCTCCCACAAGAACCACTCGGCTGATCCTTCTTCAATATGCCCTTCACCAACATGCAGTGTTTCCTTGATTGAATTGGCTCTCACACCAATATTTGCGTCTAGAGCCTTTGCATTGAGGGCTATCTGAAAACGGCTGTGGCGCTGAAGTTGCCTGTGAATGTGGAGTTGGTGGCATGTGAAACCCGCATGTGGAGCATTCGTTTCTGTGGGATGCTCTGCCAGGTTCATTCCTAGATAATGCACTCAAAGGGCACTAAGCATAGAGTGTGAAAACTGAGTTTCCTTGAGAGCTGCTTGGAAGCCTGATGGTGTGTGAAGTTAGTGAGCCAAATGGAGTTGTTCTCCCACAAGAACCACTCGGCTGATCCTTCTTCAATATGCCCTTCACCAACATGCAGTGTTTCCTTGATTGAATTAGCTCTCACACCAATATTTGCGTCTAGAGCCTTTGCATTGAGGGCTATCTGAAAACGGCTGTGGCGCTGAAGTTGCCTGTGAATGTGGAGTTGGTGGCATGTGAAACCCGCATGTGGAGCATTCGTTTGTGTGGGATGCTCTACCAGGTTCATTTCAGTCCTAGCCATACAAAGGGCACTAAGCATAGAGTGTGAAAACTGAGTTTCCTTTAGAGCTGCTTGGAAGCCTGATGGTGTGTGAAGTTAGTGAACCAAATGGAGTTGTTCTCCCACAAGAACCACTCGGCTGATCCTTCTTCAATATGCCCTTCACCAACATGCAGTGTTTCCTTGATTGAATTAGCTCTCACACCAATATTTGCGTCTAGAGCCTTTGCATTGAGGGCTATCTGAAAACGGCTGTGGCGCTGAAGTTGCCTGTGAATGTGGAGTTGGTGGCATGTGAAACCCGCATGTGGAGCATTCATTTCAGTGGGATGCTCTACCAGGTTCATTCCTAGATAATGCACTCAAAGGGCACTAAGCATAGAGTGTGAAAACTGAGTTTCCTTGAGAGCTGCTTGGAAGCCTGATGGTGTGTGAAGTTAGTGAGCCAAATGGAGTTGTTCTCCCACAAGAACCACTCGGCTGATCCTTCTTCAATATGCCCTTCACCAACATGCAGTGTTTCCTTGATTGAATTAGCTCTCACACCAATATTTGCGTCTAGAGCCTTTGCATTGAGGGCTATCTGAAAACGGCTGTGGCGCTGAAGTTGCCTGTGAATGTGGAGTTGGTGGCATGTGAAAACCGCATGTGGAGCATTCGTTTGTGTGGGATGCTCTACCAGGTTCATTTCAGTCCTAGCCATACAAAGGGCACTAAGCATAGAGTGTGAAAACTGAGTTTCCTTGAGAGCTGCTTGGAAGCCTGATGGTGTGTGAAGTTAGTGAACCAAATGGAGTTGTTCTCCCACAAGAACCACTCGGCTGATCCTTCTTCAATATGCCCTTCACCAACATGCAGTGTTTCCTTGATTGAATTGGCTCTCACACCAATATTTGCGTCTAGAGCCTTTGCATTGAGGGCTATCTGAAAACGGCTGTGGCGCTGAAGTTGCCTGTGAATGTGGAGTTGGTGGCATGTGAAACCCGCATGTGGAGCATTCGTTTCTGTGGGATGCTCTGCCAGGTTCATTCCTAGATAATGCACTCAAAGGGCACTAAGCATAGAGTGTGAAAACTGAGTTTCCTTGAGAGCTGCTTGGAAGCCTGATGGTGTGTGAAGTTAGTGAGCCAAATGGAGTTGTTCTCCCACAAGAACCACTCGGCTGATCCTTCTTCAATATGCCCTTCACCAACATGCAGTGTTTCCTTGATTGAATTAGCTCTCACACCAATATTTGCGTCTAGAGCCTTTGCATTGAGGGCTATCTGAAAACGGCTGTGGCGCTGAAGTTGCCTGTGAATGTGGAGTTGGTGGCATGTGAAACCCGCATGTGGAGCATTCGTTTGTGTGGGATGCTCTACCAGGTTCATTCCTAGATAATGCACTCAAAGGGCACTAAGCATAGAGTGTGAAAACTGAGTTTCCTTGAGAGCTGCTTGGAAGCCTGATGGTGTGTGAAGTTAGTGAGCCAAATGGAGTTGTTCTCCCACAAGAACCACTCGGCTGATCCTTCTTCAATATGCCCTTCACCAACATGCAGTGTTTCCTTGATTGAATTAGCTCTCACACCAATATTTGCGTCTAGAGCCTTTGCATTGAGGGCTATCTGAAAACGGCTGTGGCGCTGAAGTTGCCTGTGAATGTGGAGTTGGTGGCATGTGAAACCCGCATGTGGAGCATTCGTTTGTGTGGGATGCTCTACCAGGTTCATTTCAGTCCTAGCCATACAAAGGGCACTAAGCATAGAGTGTGAAAACTGAGTTTCCTTGAGAGCTGCTTGGAAGCCTGATGGTGTGTGAAGTTAGTGAGCCAAATGGAGTTGTTCTCCCACAAGAACCACTCGGCTGATCCTTCTTCAATATGCCCTTCACCAACATGCAGTGTTTCCTTGATTGAATTAGCTCTCACACCAATATTTGCGTCTAGAGCCTTTGCATTGAGGGCTATCTGAAAACGGCTGTGGCGCTGAAGTTGCCTGTGAATGTGGAGTTGGTGGCATGTGAAACCCGCATGTGGAGCATTCGTTTGTGTGGGATGCTCTACCAGGTTCATTCCTAGATCATGCACTCAAAGGGCACTAAGCATAGAGTGTGAAAACTGAGTTTCCTTGAGAGCTGCTTGGAAGCCTGATGGTGTGTGAAGTTAGTGAGCCAAATGGAGTTGTTCTCCCACAAGAACCACTCGGCTGATCCTTCTTCAATATGCCCTTCACCAACATGCAGTGTTTCCTTGATTGAATTAGCTCTCACACCAATACTTGCATCTAGAGCCTTTGCATTTAGGGCTATCTGAAAACGGCCGTGGCGCTGAAGTTGCCTGTGAATGTGGAGTTGGTGGCATGTGAAACCCGCATGTGGAGCATTCGTTTGTGTGGGATGCTCTACCAGGTTCATTCCTAGATAATGCACTCAAAGGGCACTAAGCATAGAGTGTGAAAACTGAGTTTCCTTGAGAGCTGCTTGGAAGCCTGATGGTGTGTGAAGTTAGTGAGCCAAATGGAGTTGTTCTCCCACAAGAACCACTCGGCTGATCCTTCTTCAATATGCCCTTCACCAACATGCAGTGTTTCCTTGATTGAATTAGCTCTCACACCAATATTTGCGTCTAGAGCCTTTGCATTGAGGGCTATCTGAAAACGGCTGTGGCGCTGAAGTTGCCTGTGAATGTGGAGTTGGTGGCATGTGAAACCCGCATGTGGAGCATTCGTTTGTGTGGGATGCTCTACCAGGTTCATTCCTAGATAATGCACTCAAAGGGCACTAAGCATGGAGTATGAAAACTGAGTTTCCTTGAGAGCTGCTTGGAAGCCTGATGGTGTGTGAAGTTAGTGAGCCAAATGGAGTTGTTCTCCCACAAGAACCACTCGGCTGATCCTTCTTCAATATGCCCTTCACCAACATGCAGTGTTTCCTTGATTGAATTAGCTCTCACACCAATATTTGCGTCTAGAGCCTTTGCATTGAGGGCTATCTGAAAACGGCTGTGGCGCTGAAGTTGCCTGTGAATGTGGAGTTGGTGGCATGTGAAACCCGCATGTGGAGCATTCGTTTGTGTGGGATGCTCTACCAGGTTCATTTCAGTCCTAGCCATACAAAGGGCACTAAGCAAAGAGTGTGAAAACTGAGTTTCCTTGAGAGCTGCTTGGAAGCCTGATGGTGTGTGAAGTTAGTGAGCCAAATGGAGTTGTTCTCCCACAAGAACCACTCGGCTGATCCTTCTTCAATATGCCCTTCACCAACATGCAGTGTTTCCTTGATTGAATTAGCTCTCACACCAATATTTGCGTCTAGAGCCTTTGCATTGAGGGCTATTTGAAAACGGCTGTGGCGCTGAAGTTGCCTGTGAATGTGGAGTTGGTGGCATGTGAAACCCGCATGTGGAGCATTCGTTTGTGTGGGATGCTCTGCCAGGTTCATTCCTAGATAATGCACTCAAAGGGCACTAAGCATGGAGTGTGAAAACTGAGTTTCCTTGAGAGCTGCTTGGAAGCCTGATGGTGTGTGAAGTTAGTGAGCCAAATGGAGTTGTTCTCCCACAAGAACCACTCGGCTGATCCTTCTTCAATATGCCCTTCACCAACATGCAGTGTTTCCTTGATTGAATTAGCTCTCACACCAATATTTGCGTCTAGAGCCTTTGCATTGAGGGCTATCTGAAAACGGCTGTGGCGCTGAAGTTGCCTGTGAATGTGGAGTTGGTGGCATGTGAAACCCGCATGTGGAGCATTCGTTTGTGTGGGATGCTCTACCAGGTTCATTCCTAGATAATGCACTCAAAGGGCACTAAGCATAGAGTGTGAAAACTGAGTTTCCTTGAGAGCTGCTTGGAAGCCTGATGGTGTGTGAAGTTAGTGAGCCAAATGGAGTTGTTCTCCCACAAGAACCACTTGGCTGATCCTTCTTCAATATGCCCTTCACCAACATGCAGTGTTTCCTTGATTGAATTAGCTCTCACACCAATATTTGCGTCTAGAGCCTTTGCATTGAGGGCTATCTGAAAACGGCTGTGACGCTGAAGTTGCCTGTGAATGTGGAGTTGGTGGCATGTGAAACCCGCATGTGGAGCATTCGTTTGTGTGGGATGCTCTACCAGGTTCATTCCTAGATAATGCACTCAAAGGGCACTAAGCATGGAGTATGAAAACTGAGTTTCCTTGAGAGCTGCTTGGAAGCCTGATGGTGTGTGAAGTTAGTGAGCCAAATGGAGTTGTTCTCCCACAAGAACCACTCGGCTGATCCTTCTTCAATATGCCCTTCACCAACATGCAGTGTTTCCTTGATTGAATTAGCTCTCACACCAATATTTGCGTCTAGAGCCTTTGCATTGAGGGCTATCTGAAAACGGCTGTGGCGCTGAAGTTGCCTGTGAATGTGGAGTTGGTGGCATGTGAAACCCGCATGTGGAGCATTCGTTTGTGTGGGATGCTCTACCAGGTTCATTCCTAGATAATGCACTCAAAGGGCACTAAGCATAGAGTGTGAAAACTGAGTTTCCTTGAGAGCTGCTTGGAAGCCTGATGGTGTGTGAAGTTAGTGAGCCAAATGGAGTTGTTCTCCCACAAGAACCACTCGGCTGATCCTTCTTCAATATGCCCTTCACCAACATGCAGTGTTTCCTTGATTGAATTAGCTCTCACACCAATATTTGCGTCTAGAGCCTTTGCATTGAGGGCTATCTGAAAACGGCTGTGGCGCTGAAGTTGCTTGTGAATGTGGAGTTGGTGGCATGTGAAACCCGCATGTGGAGCATTCGTTTGTGTGGGATGCTCTACCAGGTTCATTCCTAGATAATGCACTCAAAGGGCACTAAGCATAGAGTGTGAAAACTGAGTTTCCTTGAGAGCTGCTTGGAAGCCTGATGGTGTGTGAAGTTAGTGAGCCAAATGGAGTTGTTCTCCCACAAGAACCACTCGGCTGATCCTTCTTCAATATGCCCTTCACCAACATGCAGTGTTTCCTTGATTGAATTAGCTCTCACACCAATATTTGCGTCTAGAGCCTTTGCATTGAGGGCTATCTGAAAACGGCTGTGGCGCTGAAGTTGCCTGTGAATGTGGAGTTGGTGGCATGTGAAACCCGCATGTGGAGCATTCGTTTGTGTGGGATGCTCTACCAGGTTCATTCCTAGATAATGCACTCAAAGGGCACTAAGCATAGAGTGTGAAAACTGAGTTTCCTTGAGAGCTGCTTGGAAGCCTGATGGTGTGTGAAGTTAGTGAGCCAAATGGAGTTGTTCTCCCACAAGAACCACTCGGCTGATCCTTCTTCAATATGCCCTTCACCAACATGCAGTGTTTCCTTGATTGAATTAGCTCTCACACCAATATTTGCATCTAGAACCTTTGCATTTAGGGCTATCTGAAAACGGCTGTGGCGCTGAAGTTGCCTGTGAATGTGGAGTTGGTGGCATGTGAAACCCGCATGTGGAGCATTCGTTTGTGTGGGATGCTCTACCAGGTTCATTCCTAGATAATGCACTCAAAGGGCACTAAGCATAGAGTGTGAAAACTGAGTTTCCTTGAGAGCTGCTTGGAAGCCTGATGGTGTGTGAAGTTAGTGAGCCAAATGGAGTTGTTCTCCCACAAGAACCACTCGGCTGATCCTTCTTCAATATGCCCTTCACCAACATGCAGTGTTTCCTTGATTGAATTAGCTCTCACACCAATATTTGCGTCTAGAGCCTTTGCATTGAGGGCTATCTGAAAACGGCTGTGGCGCTGAAGTTGCCTGTGAATGTGGAGTTGGTGGCATGTGAAACCCGCATGTGGAGCATTCGTTTGTGTGGGATGCTCTACCAGGTTCATTCCTAGATAATGCACTCAAAGGGCACTAAGCATGGAGTATGAAAACTGAGTTTCCTTGAGAGCTGCTTGGAAGCCTGATGGTGTGTGAAGTTAGTGAGCCAAATGGAGTTGTTCTCCCACAAGAACCACTCGGCTGATCCTTCTTCAATATGCCCTTCACCAACATGCAGTGTTTCCTTGATTGAATTAGCTCTCACACCAATATTTGCGTCTAGAGCCTTTGCATTGAGGGCTATCTGAAAACGGCTGTGGCGCTGAAGTTGCCTGTGAATGTGGAGTTGGTGGCATGTGAAACCCGCATGTGGAGCATTCGTTTGTGTGGGATGCTCTACCAGGTTCATTTCAGTCCTAGCCATACAAAGGGCACTAAGCAAAGAGTGTGAAAACTGAGTTTCCTTGAGAGCTGCTTGGAAGCCTGATGGTGTGTGAAGTTAGTGAGCCAAATGGAGTTGTTCTCCCACAAGAACCACTCGGCTGATCCTTCTTCAATATGCCCTTCACCAACATGCAGTGTTTCCTTGATTGAATTAGCTCTCACACCAATATTTGCGTCTAGAGCCTTTGCATTGAGGGCTATTTGAAAACGGCTGTGGCGCTGAAGTTGCCTGTGAATGTGGAGTTGGTGGCATGTGAAACCCGCATGTGGAGCATTCGTTTCTGTGGGATGCTCTGCCAGGTTCATTCCTAGATAATGCACTCAAAGGGCACTAAGCATGGAGTGTGAAAACTGAGTTTCCTTGAGAGCTGCTTGGAAGCCTGATGGTGTGTGAAGTTAGTGAGCCAAATGGAGTTGTTCTCCCACAAGAACCACTCGGCTGATCCTTCTTCAATATGCCCTTCACCAACATGCAGTGTTTCCTTGATTGAATTAGCTCTCACACCAATATTTGCGTCTAGAGCCTTTGCATTGAGGGCTATCTGAAAACGGCTGTGGCGCTGAAGTTGCCTGTGAATGTGGAGTTGGTGGCATGTGAAACCCGCATGTGGAGCATTCGTTTCTGTGGGATGCTCTACCAGGTTCATTTCAGTCCTAGCCATACAAAGGGCACTAAGCATAGAGTGTGAAAACTGAGTTTCCTTGAGAGCTGCTTGGAAGCCTGATGGTGTGTGAAGTTAGTGAGCCAAATGGAGTTGTTCTCCCACAAGAACCACTCGGCTGATCCTTCTTCAATATGCCCTTCACCAACATGCAGTGTTTCCTTGATTGAATTAGCTCTCACACCAATATTTGCGTCTAGAGCCTTTGCATTGAGGGCTATCTGAAAACGGCTGTGGCGCTGAAGTTGCTTGTGAATGTGGAGTTGGTGGCATGTGAAACCCGCATGTGGAGCATTCGTTTGTGTGGGATGCTCTACCAGGTTCATTCCTAGATAATGCACTCAAAGGGCACTAAGCATAGAGTGTGAAAACTGAGTTTCCTTGAGAGCTGCTTGGAAGCCTGATGGTGTGTGAAGTTAGTGAGCCAAATGGAGTTGTTCTCCCACAAGAACCACTCGGCTGATCCTTCTTCAATATGCCCTTCACCAACATGCAGTGTTTCCTTGATTGAATTAGCTCTCACACCAATATTTGCGTCTAGAGCCTTTGCATTGAGGGCTATCTGAAAACGGCTGTGGCGCTGAAGTTGCCTGTGAATGTGGAGTTGGTGGCATGTGAAACCCGCATGTGGAGCATTCGTTTGTGTGGGATGCTCTACCAGGTTCATTCCTAGATAATGCACTCAAAGGGCACTAAGCATAGAGTGTGAAAACTGAGTTTCCTTGAGAGCTGCTTGGAAGCCTGATGGTGTGTGAAGTTAGTGAGCCAAATGGAGTTGTTCTCCCACAAGAACCACTCGGCTGATCCTTCTTCAATATGCCCTTCACCAACATGTAGTGTTTCCTTGATTGAATTAGCTCTCACACCAATATTTGCGTCTAGAGCCTTTGCATTGAGGGCTATCTGAAAACGGCTGTGGCGCTGAAGTTGCCTGTGAATGTGGAGTTGGTGGCATGTGAAACCCGCATGTGGAGCATTCGTTTCTGTGGGATGCTCTACCAGGTTCATTTCAGTCCTAGCCATACAAAGGGCACTAAGCATAGAGTGTGAAAACTGAGTTTCCTTGAGAGCTGCTTGGAAGCCTGATGGTGTGTGAAGTTAGTGAGCCAAATGGAGTTGTTCTCCCACAAGAACCACTCGGCTGATCCTTCTTCAATATGCCCTTCACCAACATGCAGTGTTTCCTTGATTGAATTAGCTCTCACACCAATATTTGCGTCTAGAGCCTTTGCATTGAGGGCTATCTGAAAACGGCTGTGGCGCTGAAGTTGCTTGTGAATGTGGAGTTGGTGGCATGTGAAACCCGCATGTGGAGCATTCGTTTGTGTGGGATGCTCTACCAGGTTCATTCCTAGATAATGCACTCAAAGGGCACTAAGCATAGAGTGTGAAAACTGAGTTTCCTTGAGAGCTGCTTGGAAGCCTGATGGTGTGTGAAGTTAGTGAGCCAAATGGAGTTGTTCTCCCACAAGAACCACTCGGCTGATCCTTCTTCAATATGCCCTTCACCAACATGCAGTGTTTCCTTGATTGAATTAGCTCTCACACCAATATTTGCGTCTAGAGCCTTTGCATTGAGGGCTATCTGAAAACGGCTGTGACGCTGAAGTTGCCTGTGAATGTGGAGTTGGTGGCATGTGAAACCCGCATGTGGAGCATTCGTTTGTGTGGGATGCTCTACCAGGTTCATTCCTAGATAATGCACTCAAAGGGCACTAAGCATGGAGTATGAAAACTGAGTTTCCTTGAGAGCTGCTTGGAAGCCTGATGGTGTGTGAAGTTAGTGAGCCAAATGGAGTTGTTCTCCCACAAGAACCACTCGGCTGATCCTTCTTCAATATGCCCTTCACCAACATGCAGTGTTTCCTTGATTGAATTAGCTCTCACACCAATATTTGCGTCTAGAGCCTTTGCATTGAGGGCTATCTGAAAACGGCTGTGGCGCTGAAGTTGCCTGTGAATGTGGAGTTGGTGGCATGTGAAACCCGCATGTGGAGCATTCGTTTCTGTGGGATGCTCTACCAGGTTCATTTCAGTCCTAGCCATACAAAGGGCACTAAGCATAGAGTGTGAAAACTGAGTTTCCTTGAGAGCTGCTTGGAAGCCTGATGGTGTGTGAAGTTAGTGAGCCAAATGGAGTTGTTCTCCCACAAGAACCACTCGGCTGATCCTTCTTCAATATGCCCTTCACCAACATGCAGTGTTTCCTTGATTGAATTAGCTCTCACACCAATATTTGCGTCTAGAGCCTTTGCATTGAGGGCTATCTGAAAACGGCTGTGGCGCTGAAGTTGCTTGTGAATGTGGAGTTGGTGGCATGTGAAACCCGCATGTGGAGCATTCGTTTGTGTGGGATGCTCTACCAGGTTCATTCCTAGATAATGCACTCAAAGGGCACTAAGCATAGAGTGTGAAAACTGAGTTTCCTTGAGAGCTGCTTGGAAGCCTGATGGTGTGTGAAGTTAGTGAGCCAAATGGAGTTGTTCTCCCACAAGAACCACTCGGCTGATCCTTCTTCAATATGCCCTTCACCAACATGCAGTGTTTCCTTGATTGAATTAGCTCTCACACCAATATTTGCGTCTAGAGCCTTTGCATTGAGGGCTATCTGAAAACGGCTGTGGCGCTGAAGTTGCCTGTGAATGTGGAGTTGGTGGCATGTGAAACCCGCATGTGGAGCATTCGTTTGTGTGGGATGCTCTACCAGGTTCATTCCTAGATAATGCACTCAAAGGGCACTAAGCATAGAGTGTGAAAACTGAGTTTCCTTGAGAGCTGCTTGGAAGCCTGATGGTGTGTGAAGTTAGTGAGCCAAATGGAGTTGTTCTCCCACAAGAACCACTCGGCTGATCCTTCTTCAATATGCCCTTCACCAACATGTAGTGTTTCCTTGATTGAATTAGCTCTCACACCAATATTTGCGTCTAGAGCCTTTGCATTGAGGGCTATCTGAAAACGGCTGTGGCGCTGAAGTTGCCTGTGAATGTGGAGTTGGTGGCATGTGAAACCCGCATGTGGAGCATTCGTTTCTGTGGGATGCTCTACCAGGTTCATTTCAGTCCTAGCCATACAAAGGGCACTAAGCATAGAGTGTGAAAACTGAGTTTCCTTGAGAGCTGCTTGGAAGCCTGATGGTGTGTGAAGTTAGTGAGCCAAATGGAGTTGTTCTCCCACAAGAACCACTCGGCTGATCCTTCTTCAATATGCCCTTCACCAACATGCAGTGTTTCCTTGATTGAATTAGCTCTCACACCAATATTTGCGTCTAGAGCCTTTGCATTGAGGGCTATCTGAAAACGGCTGTGGCGCTGAAGTTGCTTGTGAATGTGGAGTTGGTGGCATGTGAAACCCGCATGTGGAGCATTCGTTTGTGTGGGATGCTCTACCAGGTTCATTCCTAGATAATGCACTCAAAGGGCACTAAGCATAGAGTGTGAAAACTGAGTTTCCTTGAGAGCTGCTTGGAAGCCTGATGGTGTGTGAAGTTAGTGAGCCAAATGGAGTTGTTCTCCCACAAGAACCACTCGGCTGATCCTTCTTCAATATGCCCTTCACCAACATGCAGTGTTTCCTTGATTGAATTAGCTCTCACACCAATATTTGCGTCTAGAGCCTTTGCATTGAGGGCTATCTGAAAACGGCTGTGGCGCTGAAGTTGCCTGTGAATGTGGAGTTGGTGGCATGTGAAACCCGCATGTGGAGCATTCGTTTGTGTGGGATGCTCTACCAGGTTCATTCCTAGATAATGCACTCAAAGGGCACTAAGCATAGAGTGTGAAAACTGAGTTTCCTTGAGAGCTGCTTGGAAGCCTGATGGTGTGTGAAGTTAGTGAGCCAAATGGAGTTGTTCTCCCACAAGAACCACTCGGCTGATCCTTCTTCAATATGCCCTTCACCAACATGTAGTGTTTCCTTGATTGAATTAGCTCTCACACCAATATTTGCGTCTAGAGCCTTTGCATTGAGGGCTATCTGAAAACGGCTGTGGCGCTGAAGTTGCCTGTGAATGTGGAGTTGGTGGCATGTGAAACCCGCATGTGGAGCATTCGTTTCTGTGGGATGCTCTACCAGGTTCATTTCAGTCCTAGCCATACAAAGGGCACTAAGCATAGAGTGTGAAAACTGAGTTTCCTTGAGAGCTGCTTGGAAGCCTGATGGTGTGTGAAGTTAGTGAGCCAAATGGAGTTGTTCTCCCACAAGAACCACTCGGCTGATCCTTCTTCAATATGCCCTTCACCAACATGCAGTGTTTCCTTGATTGAATTAGCTCTCACACCAATATTTGCGTCTAGAGCCTTTGCATTGAGGGCTATCTGAAAACGGCTGTGGCGCTGAAGTTGCCTGTGAATGTGGAGTTGGTGGCATGTGAAACCCGCATGTGGAGCATTCGTTTGTGTGGGATGCTCTACCAGGTTCATTTCAGTCCTAGCCATACAAAGGGCACTAAGCATAGAGTGTGAAAACTGAGTTTCCTTGAGAGCTGCTTGGAAGCCTGATGGTGTGTGAAGTTAGTGAGCCAAATGGAGTTGTTCTCCCACAAGAACCACTCGGCTGATCCTTCTTCAATATGCCCTTCACCAACATGCAGTGTTTCCTTGATTGAATTAGCTCTCACACCAATATTTGCGTCTAGAGCCTTTGCATTGAGGGCTATCTGAAAACGGCTGTGGCGCTGAAGTTGCTTGTGAATGTGGAGTTGGTGGCATGTGAAACCCGCATGTGGAGCATTCGTTTGTGTGGGATGCTCTACCAGGTTCATTCCTAGATAATGCACTCAAAGGGCACTAAGCATAGAGTGTGAAAACTGAGTTTCCTTGAGAGCTGCTTGGAAGCCTGATGGTGTGTGAAGTTAGTGAGCCAAATGGAGTTGTTCTCCCACAAGAACCACTCGGCTGATCCTTCTTCAATATGCCCTTCACCAACATGCAGTGTTTCCTTGATTGAATTAGCTCTCACACCAATATTTGCGTCTAGAGCCTTTGCATTGAGGGTATCTGAAAACGGCTGTGGCGCTGAAGTTGCCTGTGAATGTGGAGTTGGTGGCATGTGAAACCAGCATGTGGAGCATTCGTTTGTGTGGGATGCTCTACCAGGTTCATTCCTAGATAATGCACTCAAAGGGCACTAAGCATAGAGTGTGAAAACTGAGTTTCCTTGAGAGCTGCTTGGAAGCCTGATGGTGTGTGAAGTTAGTGAGCCAAATGGAGTTGTTCTCCCACAAGAACCACTCGGCTGATCCTTCTTCAATATGCCCTTCACCAACATGCAGTGTTTCCTTGATTGAATTAGCTCTCACACCAATATTTGCGTCTAGAGCCTTTGCATTGAGGGCTATCTGAAAACGGCTGTGGCGCTGAAGTTGCCTGTGAATGTGGAGTTGGTGGCATGTGAAACCCGCATGTGGAGCATTCGTTTGTGTGGGATGCTCTACCAGGTTCATTCCTAGATAATGCACTCAAAGGGCACTAAGCATAGAGTGTGAAAACTGAGTTTCCTTGAGAGCTGCTTGGAAGCCTGATGGTGTGTGAAGTTAGTGAGCCAAATGGAGTTGTTCTCCCACAAGAACCACTCGGCTGATCCTTCTTCAATATGCCCTTCACCAACATGTAGTGTTTCCTTGATTGAATTAGCTCTCACACCAATATTTGCGTCTAGAGCCTTTGCATTGAGGGCTATCTGAAAACGGCTGTGGCGCTGAAGTTGCCTGTGAATGTGGAGTTGGTGGCATGTGAAACCCGCATGTGGAGCATTCGTTTGTGTGGGATGCTCTACCAGGTTCATTCCTAGATAATGCACTCAAAGGGCACTAAGCATGGAGTATGAAAACTGAGTTTCCTTGAGAGCTGCTTGGAAGCCTGATGGTGTGTGAAGTTAGTGAGCCAAATGGAGTTGTTCTCCCACAAGAACCACTCGGCTGATCCTTCTTCAATATGCCCTTCACCAACATGCAGTGTTTCCTTGATTGAATTAGCTCTCACACCAATATTTGCGTCTAGAGCCTTTGCATTGAGGGCTATCTGAAAACGGCTGTGGCGCTGAAGTTGCCTGTGAATGTGGAGTTGGTGGCATGTGAAACCCGCATGTGGAGCATTCGTTTGTGTGGGATGCTCTACCAGGTTCATTTCAGTCCTAGCCATACAAAGGGCACTAAGCAAAGAGTGTGAAAACTGAGTTTCCTTGAGAGCTGCTTGGAAGCCTGATGGTGTGTGAAGTTAGTGAGCCAAATGGAGTTGTTCTCCCACAAGAACCACTCGGCTGATCCTTCTTCAATATGCCCTTCACCAACATGCAGTGTTTCCTTGATTGAATTAGCTCTCACACCAATATTTGCGTCTAGAGCCTTTGCATTGAGGGCTATTTGAAAACGGCTGTGGCGCTGAAGTTGCCTGTGAATGTGGAGTTGGTGGCATGTGAAACCCGCATGTGGAGCATTCGTTTGTGTGGGATGCTCTACCAGGTTCATTTCATTCCTAGATAATGCACTCAAAGGGCACTAAGCATAGAGTGTGAAAACTGAGTTTCCTTGAGAGCTGCTTGGAAGCCTGATGGTGTGTGAAGTTAGTGAGCCAAATGGAGTTGTTCTCCCACAAGAACCACTCGGCTGATCCTTCTTCAATATGCCCTTCACCAACATGCAGTGTTTCCTTGATTGAATTAGCTCTCACACCAATATTTGCGTCTAGAGCCTTTGCATTGAGGGCTATCTGAAAACGGCTGTGGCGCTGAAGTTGCCTGTGAATGTGGAGTTGGTGGCATGTGAAACCTGCATGTGGAGCATTCGTTTGTGTGGGATGCTCTACCAGGTTCATTTCAGTCCTAGCCATACAAAGGGCACTAAGCATAGAGTGTGAAAACTGAGTTTCCTTGAGAGCTGCTTGGAAGCCTGATGGTGTGTGAAGTTAGTGAGCCAAATGGAGTTGTTCTCCCACAAGAACCACTCGGCTGATCCTTCTTCAATATGCCCTTCACCAACATGCAGTGTTTCCTTGATTGAATTAGCTCTCACACCAATATTTGCGTCTAGAGCCTTTGCATTGAGGGCTATCTGAAAACGGCTGTGGCGCTGAAGTTGCCTGTGAATGTGGAGTTGGTGGCATGTGAAACCCGCATGTGGAGCATTCGTTTGTGTGGGATGCTCTACCAGGTTCATTCCTAGATAATGCACTCAAAGGGCACTAAGCATAGAGTCTGAAAACTGAGTTTCCTTGAGAGCTGCTTGGAAGCCTGATGGTGTGTGAAGTTAGTGAGCCAAATGGAGTTGTTCTCCCACAAGAACCACTCGGCTGATCCTTCTTCAATATGCCCTTCACCAACATGCAGTGTTTCCTTGATTGAATTAGCTCTCACACCAATATTTGCGTCTAGAGCCTTTGCATTGAGGGCTATCTGAAAACGGCTGTGGCGCTGAAGTTGCCTGTGAATGTGGAGTTGGTGGCATGTGAAACCCGCATGTGGAGCATTCGTTTCTGTGGGATGCTCTACCAGGTTCATTCCTAGATAATGCACTCAAAGGGCACTAAGCATAGAGTGTGAAAACTGAGTTTCCTTGAGAGCTGCTTGGAAGCCTGATGGTGTGTGAAGTTAGTGAGCCAAATGGAGTTGTTCTCCCACAAGAACCACTCGGCTGATCCTTCTTCAATATGCCCTTCACCAACATGCAGTGTTTCCTTGATTGAATTAGCTCTCACACCAATATTTGCGTCTAGAGCCTTTGCATTGAGGGCTATCTGAAAACGGCTGTGGCGCTGAAGTTGCCTGTGAATGTGGAGTTGGTGGCATGTGAAACCCGCATGTGGAGCATTCGTTTGTGTGGGATGCTCTACCAGGTTCATTCCTAGATAATGCACTCAAAGGGCCCTAAGCATAGAGTGTGAAAACTGAGTTTCCTTGAGAGCTGCTTGGAAGCCTGATGGTGTGTGAAGTTAGTGAGCCAAATGGAGTTGTTCTCCCACAAGAACCACTCGGCTGATCCTTCTTCAATATGCCCTTCACCAACATGTAGTGTTTCCTTGATTGAATTAGCTCTCACACCAATATTTGCGTCTAGAGCCTTTGCATTGAGGGCTATCTGAAAACGGCTGTGGCGCTGAAGTTGCCTGTGAATGTGGAGTTGGTGGCATGTGAAACCCGCATGTGGAGCATTCGTTTGTGTGGGATGCTCTACCAGGTTCATTCCTAGATAATGCACTCAAAGGGCACTAAGCATGGAGTATGAAAACTGAGTTTCCTTGAGAGCTGCTTGGAAGCCTGATGGTGTGTGAAGTTAGTGAGCCAAATGGAGTTGTTCTCCCACAAGAACCACTCGGCTGATCCTTCTTCAATATGCCCTTCACCAACATGCAGTGTTTCCTTGATTGAATTAGCTCTCACACCAATATTTGCGTCTAGAGCCTTTGCATTGAGGGCTATCTGAAAACGGCTGTGGCGCTGAAGTTGCCTGTGAATGTGGAGTTGGTGGCATGTGAAACCCGCATGTGGAGCATTCGTTTGTGTGGGATGCTCTACCAGGTTCATTTCAGTCCTAGCCATACAAAGGGCACTAAGCAAAGAGTGTGAAAACTGAGTTTCCTTGAGAGCTGCTTGGAAGCCTGATGGTGTGTGAAGTTAGTGAGCCAAATGGAGTTGTTCTCCCACAAGAACCACTCGGCTGATCCTTCTTCAATATGCCCTTCACCAACATGCAGTGTTTCCTTGATTGAATTAGCTCTCACACCAATATTTGCGTCTAGAGCCTTTGCATTGAGGGCTATTTGAAAACGGCTGTGGCGCTGAAGTTGCCTGTGAATGTGGAGTTGGTGGCATGTGAAACCCGCATGTGGAGCATTCGTTTGTGTGGGATGCTCTACCAGGTTCATTTCATTCCTAGATAATGCACTCAAAGGGCACTAAGCATAGAGTGTGAAAACTGAGTTTCCTTGAGAGCTGCTTGGAAGCCTGATGGTGTGTGAAGTTAGTGAGCCAAATGGAGTTGTTCTCCCACAAGAACCACTCGGCTGATCCTTCTTCAATATGCCCTTCACCAACATGCAGTGTTTCCTTGATTGAATTAGCTCTCACACCAATATTTGCGTCTAGAGCCTTTGCATTGAGGGCTATCTGAAAACGGCTGTGGCGCTGAAGTTGCCTGTGAATGTGGAGTTGGTGGCATGTGAAACCCGCATGTGGAGCATTCGTTTCTGTGGGATGCTCTACCAGGTTCATTTCAGTCCTAGCCATACAAAGGGCACTAAGCATAGAGTGTGAAAACTGAGTTTCCTTGAGAGCTGCTTGGAAGCCTGATGGTGTGTGAAGTTAGTGAGCCAAATGGAGTTGTTCTCCCACAAGAACCACTCGGCTGATCCTTCTTCAATATGCCCTTCACCAACATGCAGTGTTTCCTTGATTGAATTAGCTCTCACACCAATATTTGCGTCTAGAGCCTTTGCATTGAGGGCTATCTGAAAACGGCTGTGGCGCTGAAGTTGCCTGTGAATGTGGAGTTGGTGGCATGTGAAACCCGCATGTGGAGCATTCGTTTGTGTGGGATGCTCTACCAGGTTCATTCCTAGATAATGCACTCAAAGGGCACTAAGCATAGAGTGTGAAAACTGAGTTTCCTTGAGAGCTGCTTGGAAGCCTGATGGTGTGTGAAGTTAGTGAGCCAAATGGAGTTGTTCTCCCACAAGAACCACTCGGCTGATCCTTCTTCAATATGCCCTTCACCAACATGTAGTGTTTCCTTGATTGAATTAGCTCTCACACCAATATTTGCGTCTAGAGCCTTTGCATTGAGGGCTATCTGAAAACGGCTGTGGCGCTGAAGTTGCCTGTGAATGTGGAGTTGGTGGCATGTGAAACCCGCATGTGGAGCATTCGTTTGTGTGGGATGCTCTACCAGGTTCATTCCTAGATAATGCACTCAAAGGGCACTAAGCATGGAGTATGAAAACTGAGTTTCCTTGAGAGCTGCTTGGAAGCCTGATGGTGTGTGAAGTTAGTGAGCCAAATGGAGTTGTTCTCCCACAAGAACCACTCGGCTGATCCTTCTTCAATATGCCCTTCACCAACATGCAGTGTTTCCTTGATTGAATTAGCTCTCACACCAATATTTGCGTCTAGAGCCTTTGCATTGAGGGCTATCTGAAAACGGCTGTGGCGCTGAAGTTGCCTGTGAATGTGGAGTTGGTGGCATGTGAAACCCGCATGTGGAGCATTCGTTTCTGTGGGATGCTCTACCAGGTTCATTTCAGTCCTAGCCATACAAAGGGCACTAAGCAAAGAGTGTGAAAACTGAGTTTCCTTGAGAGCTGCTTGGAAGCCTGATGGTGTGTGAAGTTAGTGAGCCAAATGGAGTTGTTCTCCCACAAGAACCACTCGGCTGATCCTTCTTCAATATGCCCTTCACCAACATGCAGTGTTTCCTTGATTGAATTAGCTCTCACACCAATATTTGCGTCTAGAGCCTTTGCATTGAGGGCTATTTGAAAACGGCTGTGGCGCTGAAGTTGCCTGTGAATGTGGAGTTGGTGGCATGTGAAACCCGCATGTGGAGCATTCGTTTGTGTGGGATGCTCTACCAGGTTCATTTCATTCCTAGATAATGCACTCAAAGGGCACTAAGCATAGAGTGTGAAAACTGAGTTTCCTTGAGAGCTGCTTGGAAGCCTGATGGTGTGTGAAGTTAGTGAGCCAAATGGAGTTGTTCTCCCACAAGAACCACTCGGCTGATCCTTCTTCAATATGCCCTTCACCAACATGCAGTGTTTCCTTGATTGAATTAGCTCTCACACCAATATTTGCGTCTAGAGCCTTTGCATTGAGGGCTATCTGAAAACGGCTGTGGCGCTGAAGTTGCCTGTGAATGTGGAGTTGGTGGCATGTGAAACCTGCATGTGGAGCATTCGTTTGTGTGGGATGCTCTACCAGGTTCATTTCAGTCCTAGCCATACAAAGGGCACTAAGCATAGAGTGTGAAAACTGAGTTTCCTTGAGAGCTGCTTGGAAGCCTGATGGTGTGTGAAGTTAGTGAGCCAAATGGAGTTGTTCTCCCACAAGAACCACTCGGCTGATCCTTCTTCAATATGCCCTTCACCAACATGCAGTGTTTCTTTGATTGAATTAGCTCTCACACCAATATTTGCGTCTAGAGCCTTTGCATTGAGGGCTATCTGAAAACGGCTGTGGCGCTGAAGTTGCCTGTGAATGTGGAGTTGGTGGCATGTGAAACCCGCATGTGGAGCATTCGTTTGTGTGGGATGCTCTACCAGGTTCATTCCTAGATAATGCACTCAAAGGGCACTAAGCATAGAGTGTGAAAACTGAGTTTCCTTGAGAGCTGCTTGGAAGCCTGATGGTGTGTGAAGTTAGTGAGCCAAATGGAGTTGTTCTCCCACAAGAACCACTCGGCTGATCCTTCTTCAATATGCCCTTCACCAACATGCAGTGTTTCCTTGATTGAATTAGCTCTCACACCAATATTTGCGTCTAGAGCCTTTGCATTGAGGGCTATCTGAAAACGGCTGTGGCGCTGAAGTTGCCTGTGAATGTGGAGTTGGTGGCATGTGAAACCCGCATGTGGAGCATTCGTTTCTGTGGGATGCTCTACCAGGTTCATTCCTAGATAATGCACTCAAAGGGCACTAAGCATAGAGTGTGAAAACTGAGTTTCCTTGAGAGCTGCTTGGATGCCTGATGGTGTGTGAAGTTAGTGAGCCAAATGGAGTTGTTCTCCCACAAGAACCACTCGGCTGATCCTTCTTCAATATGCCCTTCACCAACATGCAGTGTTTCCTTGATTGAATTAGCTCTCACACCAATATTTGCGTCTAGAGCCTTTGCATTGAGGGCTATCTGAAAACGGCTGTGGCGCTGAAGTTGCCTGTGAATGTGGAGTTGGTGGCATGTGAAACCCGCATGTGGAGCATTCGTTTGTGTGGGATGCTCTACCAGGTTCATTCCTAGATAATGCACTCAAAGGGCACTAAGCATAGAGTGTGAAAACTGAGTTTCCTTGAGAGCTGCTTGGAAGCCTGATGGTGTGTGAAGTTAGTGAGCCAAATGGAGTTGTTCTCCCACAAGAACCACTCGGCTGATCCTTCTTCAATATGCCCTTCACCAACATGTAGTGTTTCCTTGATTGAATTAGCTCTCACACCAATATTTGCGTCTAGAGCCTTTGCATTGAGGGCTATCTGAAAACGGCTGTGGCGCTGAAGTTGCCTGTGAATGTGGAGTTGGTGGCATGTGAAACCCGCATGTGGAGCATTCGTTTGTGTGGGATGCTCTACCAGGTTCATTCCTAGATAATGCACTCAAAGGGCACTAAGCATGGAGTATGAAAACTGAGTTTCCTTGAGAGCTGCTTGGAAGCCTGATGGTGTGTGAAGTTAGTGAGCCAAATGGAGTTGTTCTCCCACAAGAACCACTCGGCTGATCCTTCTTCAATATGCCCTTCACCAACATGCAGTGTTTCCTTGATTGAATTAGCTCTCACACCAATATTTGCGTCTAGAGCCTTTTCATTGAGGGCTATCTGAAAACGGCTGTGGCGCTGAAGTTGCCTGTGAATGTGGAGTTGGTGGCATGTGAAACCCGCATGTGGAGCATTCGTTTGTGTGGGATGCTCTACCAGGTTCATTTCAGTCCTAGCCATACAAAGGGCACTAAGCAAAGAGTGTGAAAACTGAGTTTCCTTGAGAGCTGCTTGGAAGCCTGATGGTGTGTGAAGTTAGTGAGCCAAATGGAGTTGTTCTCCCACAAGAACCACTCGGCTGATCCTTCTTCAATATGCCCTTCACCAACATGCAGTGTTTCCTTGATTGAATTAGCTCTCACACCAATATTTGCGTCTAGAGCCTTTGCATTGAGGGCTATTTGAAAACGGCTGTGGCGCTGAAGTTGCCTGTGAATGTGGAGTTGGTGGCATGTGAAACCCGCATGTGGAGCATTCGTTTGTGTGGGATGCTCTACCAGGTTCATTTCATTCCTAGATAATGCACTCAAAGGGCACTAAGCATAGAGTGTGAAAACTGAGTTTCCTTGAGAGCTGCTTGGAAGCCTGATGGTGTGTGAAGTTAGTGAGCCAAATGGAGTTGTTCTCCCACAAGAACCACTCGGCTGATCCTTCTTCAATATGCCCTTCACCAACATGCAGTATTTCCTTGATTGAATTAGCTCTCACACCAATATTTGCGTCTAGAGCCTTTGCATTGAGGGCTATCTGAAAACGGCTGTGGCGCTGAAGTTGCCTGTGAATGTGGAGTTGGTGGCATGTGAAACCTGCATGTGGAGCATTCGTTTGTGTGGGATGCTCTACCAGGTTCATTTCAGTCCTAGCCATACAAAGGGCACTAAGCATAGAGTGTGAAAACTGAGTTTCCTTGAGAGCTGCTTGGAAGCCTGATGGTGTGTGAAGTTAGTGAGCCAAATGGAGTTGTTCTCCCACAAGAACCACTCGGCTGATCCTTCTTCAATATGCCCTTCACCAACATGCAGTGTTTCCTTGATTGAATTAGCTCTCACACCAATATTTGCGTCTAGAGCCTTTGCATTGAGGGCTATCTGAAAACGGCTGTGGCGCTGAAGTTGCCTGTGAATGTGGAGTTGGTGGCATGTGAAACCCGCATGTGGAGCATTCGTTTGTGTGGGATGCTCTACCAGGTTCATTCCTAGATAATGCACTCAAAGGGCACTAAGCATAGAGTGTGAAAACTGAGTTTCCTTGAGAGCTGCTTGGAAGCCTGATGGTGTGTGAAGTTAGTGAGCCAAATGGAGTTGTTCTCCCACAAGAACCACTCGGCTGATCCTTCTTCAATATGCCCTTCACCAACATGCAGTGTTTCCTTGATTGAATTAGCTCTCACACCAATATTTGCGTCTAGAGCCTTTGCATTGAGGGCTATCTGAAAACGGCTGTGGCGCTGAAGTTGCCTGTGAATGTGGAGTTGGTGGCATGTGAAACCCGCATGTGGAGCATTCGTTTCTGTGGGATGCTCTACCAGGTTCATTCCTAGATAATGCACTCAAAGGGCACTAAGCATAGAGTGTGAAAACTGAGTTTCCTTGAGAGCTGCTTGGAAGCCTGATGGTGTGTGAAGTTAGTGAGCCAAATGGAGTTGTTCTCCCACAAGAACCACTCGGCTGATCCTTCTTCAATATGCCCTTCACCAACATGCAGTGTTTCCTTGATTGAATTAGCTCTCACACCAATATTTGCGTCTAGAGCCTTTGCATTGAGGGCTATCTGAAAACGGCTGTGGCGCTGAAGTTGCCTGTGAATGTGGAGTTGGTGGCATGTGAAACCCGCATGTGGAGCATTCGTTTGTGTGGGATGCTCTACCAGGTTCATTCCTAGATAATGCACTCAAAGGGCACTAAGCATGGAGTATGAAAACTGAGTTTCCTTGAGAGCTGCTTGGAAGCCTGATGGTGTGTGAAGTTAGTGAGCCAAATGGAGTTGTTCTCCCACAAGAACCACTCGGCTGATCCTTCTTCAATATGCCCTTCACCAACATGCAGTGTTTCCTTGATTGAATTAGCTCTCACACCAATATTTGCGTCTAGAGCCTTTGCATTGAGGGCTATCTGAAAACGGCTGTGGCGCTGAAGTTGCCTGTGAATGTGGAGTTGGTGGCATGTGAAACCCGCATGTGGAGCATTCGTTTGTGTGGGATGCTCTACCAGGTTCATTCCTAGATAATGCACTCAAAGGGCACTAAGCATAGAGTCTGAAAACTGAGTTTCCTTGAGAGCTGCTTGGAAGCCTGATGGTGTGTGAAGTTAGTGAGCCAAATGGAGTTGTTCTCCCACAAGAACCACTCGGCTGATCCTTCTTCAATATGCCCTTCACCAACATGCAGTGTTTCCTTGATTGAATTAGCTCTCACACCAATATTTGCGTCTAGAGCCTTTGCATTGAGGGCTATCTGAAAACGGCTGTGGCGCTGAAGTTGCCTGTGAATGTGGAGTTGGTGGCATGTGAAACCCGCATGTGGAGCATTCGTTTCTGTGGGATGCTCTACCAGGTTCATTTCAGTCCTAGCCATACAAAGGGCACTAAGCATAGAGTGTGAAAACTGAGTTTCCTTGAGAGCTGCTTGGAAGCCTGATGGTGTGTGAAGTTAGTGAGCCAAATGGAGTTGTTCTCCCACAAGAACCACTCGGCTGATCCTTCTTCAATATGCCCTTCACCAACATGCAGTGTTTCCTTGATTGAATTAGCTCTCACACCAATATTTGCGTCTAGAGCCTTTGCATTGAGGGCTATCTGAAAACGGCTGTGGCGCTGAAGTTGCTTGTGAATGTGGAGTTGGTGGCATGTGAAACCCGCATGTGGAGCATTCGTTTGTGTGGGATGCTCTACCAGGTTCATTCCTAGATAATGCACTCAAAGGGCACTAAGCATAGAGTGTGAAAACTGAGTTTCCTTGAGAGTTGCTTGGAAGCCTGATGGTGTGTGAAGTTAGTGAGCCAAATGGAGTTGTTCTCCCACAAGAACCACTCGGCTGATCCTTCTTCAATATGCCCTTCACCAACATGCAGTGTTTCCTTGATTGAATTAGCTCTCACACCAATATTTGCGTCTAGAGCCTTTGCATTGAGGGCTATCTGAAAACGGCTGTGGCGCTGAAGTTGCCTGTGAATGTGGAGTTGGTGGCATGTGAAACCCGCATGTGGAGCATTCGTTTGTGTGGGATGCTCTACCAGGTTCATTCCTAGATAATGCACTCAAAGGGCACTAAGCATAGAGTGTGAAAACTGAGTTTCCTTGAGAGCTGCTTGGAAGCCTGATGGTGTGTGAAGTTAGTGAGCCAAATGGAGTTGTTCTCCCACAAGAACCACTCGGCTGATCCTTCTTCAATATGCCCTTCACCAACATGTAGTGTTTCCTTGATTGAATTAGCTCTCACACCAATATTTGCGTCTAGAGCCTTTGCATTGAGGGCTATCTGAAAACGGCTGTGGCGCTGAAGTTGCCTGTGAATGTGGAGTTGGTGGCATGTGAAACCCGCATGTGGAGCATTCGTTTGTGTGGGATGCTCTACCAGGTTCATTCCTAGATAATGCACTCAAAGGGCACTAAGCATGGAGTATGAAAACTGAGTTTCCTTGAGAGCTGCTTGGAAGCCTGATGGTGTGTGAAGTTAGTGAGCCAAATGGAGTTGTTCTCCCACAAGAACCACTCGGCTGATCCTTCTTCAATATGCCCTTCACCAACATGCAGTGTTTCCTTGATTGAATTAGCTCTCACACCAATATTTGCGTCTAGAGCCTTTGCATTGAGGGCTATCTGAAAACGGCTGTGGCGCTGAAGTTGCCTGTGAATGTGGAGTTGGTGGCATGTGAAACCCGCATGTGGAGCATTCGTTTGTGTGGGATGCTCTACCAGGTTCATTTCAGTCCTAGCCATACAAAGGGCACTAAGCAAAGAGTGTGAAAACTGAGTTTCCTTGAGAGCTGCTTGGAAGCCTGATGGTGTGTGAAGTTAGTGAGCCAAATGGAGTTGTTCTCCCACAAGAACCACTCGGCTGATCCTTCTTCAATATGCCCTTCACCAACATGCAGTGTTTCCTTGATTGAATTAGCTCTCACACCAATATTTGCGTCTAGAGCCTTTGCATTGAGGGCTATTTGAAAACGGCTGTGGCGCTGAAGTTGCCTGTGAATGTGGAGTTGGTGGCATGTGAAACCCGCATGTGGAGCATTCGTTTGTGTGGGATGCTCTACCAGGTTCATTTCATTCCTAGATAATGCACTCAAAGGGCACTAAGCATAGAGTGTGAAAACTGAGTTTCCTTGAGAGCTGCTTGGAAGCCTGATGGTGTGTGAAGTTAGTGAGCCAAATGGAGTTGTTCTCCCACAAGAACCACTCGGCTTATCCTTCTTCAATATGCCCTTCACCAACATGCAGTGTTTCCTTGATTGAATTAGCTCTCACACCAATATTTGCGTCTAGAGCCTTTGCATTGAGGGCTATCTGAAAACGGCTGTGGCGCTGAAGTTGCCTGTGAATGTGGAGTTGGTGGCATGTGAAACCTGCATGTGGAGCATTCGTTTGTGTGGGATGCTCTACCAGGTTCATTTCAGTCCTAGCCATACAAAGGGCACTAAGCATAGAGTGTGAAAACTGAGTTTCCTTGAGAGCTGCTTGGAAGCCTGATGGTGTGTGAAGTTAGTGAGCCAAATGGAGTTGTTCTCCCACAAGAACCACTCGGCTGATCCTTCTTCAATATGCCCTTCACCAACATGCAGTGTTTCCTTGATTGAATTAGCTCTCACACCAATATTTGCGTCTAGAGCCTTTGCATTGAGGGCTATCTGAAAACGGCTGTGGCGCTGAAGTTGCCTGTGAATGTGGAGTTGGTGGCATGTGAAACCCGCATGTGGAGCATTCGTTTGTGTGGGATGCTCTACCAGGTTCATTCCTAGATAATGCACTCAAAGGGCACTAAGCATAGAGTGTGAAAACTGAGTTTCCTTGAGAGCTGCTTGGAAGCCTGATGGTGTGTGAAGTTAGTGAGCCAAATGGAGTTGTTCTCCCACAAGAACCACTCGGCTGATCCTTCTTCAATATGCCCTTCACCAACATGCAGTGTTTCCTTGATTGAATTAGCTCTCACACCAATATTTGCGTCTAGAGCCTTTGCATTGAGGGCTATCTGAAAACGGCTGTGGCGCTGAAGTTGCCTGTGAATGTGGAGTTGGTGGGATGTGAAACCCGCATGTGGAGCATTCGTTTGTGTGGGATGCTCTACCAGGTTCATTCCTAGATAATGCACTCAAAGGGCACTAAGCATAGAGTGTGAAAACTGAGTTTCCTTGAGAGCTGCTTGGAAGCCTGATGGTGTGTGAAGTTAGTGAGCCAAATGGAGTTGTTCTCCCACAAGAACCACTCGGCTGATCCTTCTTCAATATGCCCTTCACCAACATGCAGTGTTTCCTTGATTGAATTAGCTCTCACACCAATATTTGCGTCTAGAGCCTTTGCATTGAGGGCTATCTGAAAACGGCTGTGGCGCTGAAGTTGCCTGTGAATGTGGAGTTGGTGGCATGTGAAACCCGCATGTGGAGCATTCGTTTGTGTGGGATGCTCTACCAGGTTCATTCCTAGATAATGCACTCAAAGGGCACTAAGCATAGAGTCTGAAAACTGAGTTTCCTTGAGAGCTGCTTGGAAGCCTGATGGTGTGTGAAGTTAGTGAGCCAAATGGAGTTGTTCTCCCACAAGAACCACTCGGCTGATCCTTCTTCAATATGCCCTTCACCAACATGCAGTGTTTCCTTGATTGAATTAGCTCTCACACCAATATTTGCGTCTAGAGCCTTTGCATTGAGGGCTATCTGAAAACGGCTGTGGCGCTGAAGTTGCCTGTGAATGTGGAGTTGGTGGCATGTGAAACCCGCATGTGGAGCATTCGTTTGTGTGGGATGCTCTACCAGGTTCATTCCTAGATAATGCACTCAAAGGGCACTAAGCATAGAGTGTGAAAACTGAGTTTCCTTGAGAGCTGCTTGGAAGCCTGATTGGTGTGTGAAGTTAGTGAGCCAAATGGAGTTGTTCTCCCACAAGAAACCACTCGGCTGATCCCTTCTTCAATATGCCCTTCACCAACATGCAGTGTTTCCTTGATTTGAATTAGCTCTCACACCAATATTTGCGTCTAGAGCCTTTGCATTGAGGGCTATCTGAAAACGGCTGTGGCGCTGAAGTTGCCTGTGAATGTGGAGTTGGTGGCATGTGAAACCCGCATGTGGAGGCAATTCGTTTGTGTGGGATGCTCTACCAGGTTCATTCCTAGATAATGCCACTCAAAGGGCACTAAGCATGGAGTATGAAAACTGAGTTTCCTTGAGAGCTGCTTGGAAGCCTGATGGTGTGTGAAGTTAGTGAGCCAAATGGAGTTGTTCTCCCACAAGAACCACTCGGCTGATCCTTCTTCAATATGCCCTTCAACCAACATGCAGTGTTTCCTTGATTGAATTAGCTCTCACACCAATATTTGCGTCTAGAGGCCTTTTGCATTGAGGGCTATCTGAAAAACGGCTGTGGCGCTGAAAGTTGCCTGTGGAATGTGGAGTTGGTGGCATGTGAAACCCGCATGTGGAGCATTCGTTTGTGTGGGATGCTCTACCAGGTTCATTCCAGATCATGCCATACAAAGGGCACTAAGCATAGAGTGTGAAAACTGAGTTTCCTTGAGAGCTGCTTGGAAGCCTGATGGTGTGTGAAGTTAGTGAGCCAAATGGAGTTGTTCTCCCACAAGAACCACTCGGCTGATCCTTCTTCAATATGCCCTTCACCAACATGCAGTGTTTCCTTGATTGAATTAGCTCTCACACCAATATTTGCGTCTAGAGCCTTTGCATTGAGGGCTATCTGAAAACGGCTGTGGCGCTGAAGTTGCCTGTGAATGTGGAGTTGGTGGGCATGTGAAACCCGCATGTGGAGCATTCGTTTGTGTGGGATGCTCTACCAGGTTCATTCCTAGATAATGCACTCAAAGGGCACTAAGCATAGAGTGTGAAAACTGAGTTTCCTTGAGAGCTGCTTGGAAAGCCTGATGGTGTGTGAAGTTAGTGAGCCAAATGGAGTTGTTCTCCCACAAGAACCACTCGGCTGATCCTTCTTCAATATGCCCTTCACCAACATGCAGTGTTTCCTTGATTGAATTAGCTCTCACACCAATATTTGCGTCTAGAGCCTTTGCATTGAGGGCTATCTGAAAACGGCTGTGGCGCTGAAGTTGCCTGTGAATGTGGAGTTGGTGGCATGTGAAACCCGCATGTGGAGCATTCGTTTGTGTGGGATGCTCTACCAGGTTCATTCCTAGATAATGCACTCAAAGGGCACTAAGCATAGAGTGTGAAAACTGAGTTTCCTTGAGAGCTGCTTGGAAGCCTGATGGTGTGTGAAGTTAGTGAGCCAAATGGAGTTTGTTCTCCCACAAGAACCACTCGGCTGATCCTTCTTCAATATGCCCTTCACCAACATGCAGTGTTTTCCTTGATTGAATTAGCTCTCACACCAATATTTGCGTCTAGAGCCTTTGCATTGAGGGCTATCTGAAAACGGCTGTGGCGCTGAAGTTGCCTGTGGAATGTGGAGTTGGTGGCATGTGAAACCCGCATGTGGAAGCATTCGTTTTGTGTGGGATGCTCTACCAGGTTCATTCCTAGATAATGCACTCAAAGGGCACTAAGCATAGAGTGTGAAAACTGAGTTTCCTTGAGAGCTGCTTGGAAGCCTGATGGTGTGTGAAGTTAGTGAGCCAAATGGAGTTGTTCTCCCACAAGAACCACTCGGCTGATCCTTCTTCAATATGCCCTTCACCAACATGCAGTGTTTCCTTGATTGAATTAGCTCTCACACCAATATTTGCGTCTAGAGCCTTTGCATTGAGGGCTATCTGAAAAACGGCTGTGGCGCTGAAGTTGCCCTGTGAATGTGGAGTTGGTGGCATGTGAAACCCGCATTGTGGAGCATTCGTTTGTGTGGGATGCTCTACCAGGTTCATTTCAGTCCTAGCCATACAAAGGGCACTAAGCATAGAGTGTGAAAACTGAGTTTCCTTGAGAGCTGCTTGGAAGGCCTGATGGTGTGTTGAAGTTAGTGAGCCAAATGGAGTTGTTCTCCCACAAGAAACCACTCGGCTGATCCTTCTTCAATATGCCCTTCACCA
>NW_026696695.1:0-42185 GCF_030435755.1 Ochotona princeps | reverse complement strand
AAACCCCGCATGTGGAGCATTCGTTTGTGTGGGATGCTCTACCAGGTTCATTCCTAGATAATGCACTCAAAGGGCACTAAGCATAGAGTGTGAAAACTGAGTTTCCTTGAGAGCTGCTTGGAAGCCTGATGGTGTGTGAAGTTAGTGAGCCAAATGGAGTTGTTCTCCCACAAGAACCACTCAGCTGATCCTTCTTCAATATGCCCTTCACCAACATGCAGTGTTTCCTTGATTGAATTAGCTCTCACACCAATATTTGCGTCTAGAGCCTTTGCATTGAGGGCTATCTGAAAACGGCTGTGGCGCTGAAGTTGCCTGTGAATGTGGAGTTGGTGGCATGTGAAACCCGCATGTGGAGCATTCGTTTGTGTGGGATGCTCTACCAGGTTCAGTCCTAGCCATGCAAAGGGCACTAAGCATAGAGTGTGAAAACTGAGTTTCCTTGAGAGCTGCTTGGAAGCCTGATGGTGTGTGAAGTTAGTGAGCCAAATGGAGTTGTTCTCCCACAAGAACCACTCGGCTGATCCTTCTTCAATATGCCCTTCACCAACATGCAGTGTTTCCTTGATTGAATTAGCTCTCACACCAATATTTGCGTCTAGAGCCTTTGCATTGAGGGCTATCTGAAAACGGCTGTGGCGCTGAAGTTGCCTGTGAATGTGGAGTTGGTGGCATGTGAAACCCGCATGTGGAGCATTCGTTTGTGTGGGATGCTCTACCAGGTTCATTCCTAGATAATGCACTCAAAGGGCACTAAGCATAGAGTGTGAAAACTGAGTTTCCTTGAGAGCTGCTTGGAAGCCTGATGGTGTGTGAAGTTAGTGAGCCAAATGGAGTTGTTCTCCCACAAGAACCACTCGGCTGATCCTTCTTCAATATGCCCTTCACCAACATGCAGTGTTTCCTTGATTGAATTAGCTCTCACACCAATATTTGCGTCTAGAGCCTTTGCATTGAGGGCTATCTGAAAACGGCTGTGGCGCTGAAGTTGCCTGTGAATGTGGAGTTGGTGGCATGTGAAACCCGCATGTGGAGCATTCGTTTGTGTGGGATGCTGACCAAGGTTCATTTCAGTCCTAGGCACACAAAGAGCACTAAGCATAGAGTGTGAAAACTGAGTTTCCTTGAGAGCTGCTTGGAAGCCTGATGGTGTGTGAAGTTAGTGAGCCAAATGGAGTTGTTCTCCCACAAGAACCACTCGGCTGATCCTTCTTCAATATGCCCTTCACCAACATGCAGTGTTTCCTTGATTGAATTAGCTCTCACACCAATATTTGCGTCTAGAGCCTTTGCATTGAGGGCTATCTGAAAACGGCTGTGGCGCTGAAGTTGCCTGTGAATGTGGAGTTGGTGGCATGTGAAACCCGCATGTGGAGCATTCGTTTGTGTGGGATGCTCTACCAGGTTCATTCCTAGATAATGCACTCAAAGGGCACTAAGCATAGAGTGTGAAAACTGAGTTTCCTTGAGAGCTGCTTGGAAGCCTGATGGTGTGTGAAGTTAGTGAGCCAAATGGAGTTGTTCTCCCACAAGAACCACTCGGCTGATCCTTCTTCAATATGCCCTTCACCAACATGCAGTGTTTCCTTGATTGAATTAGCTCTCACACCAATATTTGCGTCTAGAGCCTTTGCATTGAGGGCTATCTGAAAACGGCTGTGGCGCTGAAGTTGCCTGTGAATGTGGAGTTGGTGGCATGTGAAACCCGCATGTGGAGCATTCGTTTGTGTGGGATGCTGACCAAGGTTCATTTCAGTCCTAGGCACACAAAGAGCACTAAGCATAGAGTGTGAAAACTGAGTTTCCTTGAGAGCTGCTTGGAAGGCTGATGGTGTGTGAAGTTAGTGAGCCAAATGGAGTTGTTCTCCCACAAGAACCACTCGGCTGATCCTTCTTCAATATGCCCTTCACCAACATGCAGTGTTTCCTTGATTGAATTAGCTCTCACACCAATATTTGCGTCTAGAGCCTTTGCATTGAGGGCTATCTGAAAACGGCTGTGGCGCTGAAGTTGCCTGTGAATGTGGAGTTGGTGGCATGTGAAACCCGCATGTGGAGCATTCGTTTGTGTGGGATGCTCTACCAGGTTCATTCCTAGATAATGCACTCAAAGGGCACTAAGCATAGAGTGTGAAAACTGAGTTTCCTTGAGAGCTGCTTGGAAGCCTGATGGTGTGTGAAGTTAGTGAGCCAAATGGAGTTGTTCTCCCACAAGAACCACTCGGCTGATCCTTCTTCAATATGCTCTTAACCAACATGCAGTGTTTCCTTGATTGAATTAGCTCTCACACCAATATTTGCGTCTAGAGCCTTTGCATTGAGGGCTATCTGAAAACGGCTGTGGCGCTGAAGTTGCCTGTGAATGTGGAGTTGGTGGCATGTGAAACCCGCATGTGGAGCATTCGTTTGTGTGGGATGCTCTACCAGGTTCATTCCTAGATAATGCACTCAAAGGGCACTAAGCATAGAGTGTGAAAACTGAGTTTCCTTGAGAGCTGCTTGGAAGCCTGATGGTGTGTGAAGTTAGTGAGCCAAATGGAGTTGTTCTCCCACAAGAACCACTCGGCTGATCCTTCTTCAATATGCCCTTCACCAACATGCAGTGTTTCCTTGATTGAATTAGCTCTCACACCAATATTTGCGTCTAGAGCCTTTGCATTGAGGGCTATCTGAAAACGGCTGTGGCGCTGAAGTTGCCTGTGAATGTGGAGTTGGTGGCATGTGAAACCCGCATGTGGAGCATTCGTTTGTGTGGGATGCTCTACCAGGTTCATTTCAGTCCTAGCCATACAAAGGGCACTAAGCATAGAGTGTGAAAACTGAGTTTCCTTGAGAGCTGCTTGGAAGCCTGATGGTGTGTGAAGTTAGTGAGCCAAATGGAGTTGTTCTCCCACAAGAACCACTCGGCTGATCCTTCTTCAATATGCTCTTAACCAACATGCAGTGTTTCCTTGATTGAATTAGCTCTCACACCAATATTTGCGTCTAGAGCCTTTGCATTGAGGGCTCTCTGAAAACGGCTGTGGCGCTGAAGTTGCCTGTGAATGTGGAGTTGGTGGCATGTGAAACCCGCATGTGGAGCATTCGTTTGTGTGGGATGCTCTACCAGGTTCATTCCTAGATAATGCACTCAAAGGGCACTAAGCATAGAGTGTGAAAACTGAGTTTCCTTGAGAGCTGCTTGGAAGCCTGATGGTGTGTGAAGTTAGTGAGCCAAATGGAGTTGTTCTCCCACAAGAACCACTCGGCTGATCCTTCTTCAATATGCCCTTCACCAACATGCAGTGTTTCCTTGATTGAATTAGCTCTCACACCAATATTTGCGTCTAGAGCCTTTGCATTGAGGGCTATCTGAAAACGGCTGTGGCGCTGAAGTTGCCTGTGAATGTGGAGTTGGTGGCATGTGAAACCCGCATGTGGAGCATTCGTTTGTGTGGGATGCTGACCAAGGTTCATTTCAGTCCTAGGCACACAAAGAGCACTAAGCATAGAGTGTGAAAACTGAGTTTCCTTGAGAGCTGCTTGGAAGGCTGATGGTGTGTGAAGTTAGTGAGCCAAATGGAGTTGTTCTCCCACAAGAACCACTCGGCTGATCCTTCTTCAATATGCCCTTCACCAACATGCAGTGTTTCCTTGATTGAATTAGCTCTCACACCAATATTTGCGTCTAGAGCCTTTGCATTGAGGGCTATCTGAAAACGGCTGTGGCGCTGAAGTTGCCTGTGAATGTGGAGTTGGTGGCATGTGAAACCCGCATGTGGAGCATTCGTTTGTGTGGGATGCTCTACCAGGTTTATTCCTGGATAATGCACTCAAAGGGCACTAAGCATAGAGTGTGAAAACTGAGTTTCCTTGAGAGCTGCTTGGAAGCCTGATGGTGTGTGAAGTTAGTGAGCCAAATGGAGTTGTTCTCCCACAAGAAGCACTCGGCTGATCCTTCTTCAATATGCTCTTAACCAACATGCAGTGTTTCCTTGATTGAATTAGCTCTCACACCAATATTTGCGTCTAGAGCCTTTGCATTGAGGGCTATCTGAAAACGGCTGTGGCGCTGAAGTTGCCTGTGAATGTGGAGTTGGTGGCATGTGAAACCCGCATGTGGAGCATTCGTTTGTGTGGGATGCTCTACCAGGTTCATTCCTAGATAATGCACTCAAAGGGCACTAAGCATAGAGTGTGAAAACTGAGTTTCCTTGAGAGCTGCTTGGAAGCCTGATGGTGTGTGAAGTTAGTGAGCCAAATGGAGTTGTTCTCCCACAAGAACCACTCGGCTGATCCTTCTTCAATATGCCCTTCACCAACATGCAGTGTTTCCTTGATTGAATTAGCTCTCACACCAATATTTGCGTCTAGAGCCTTTGCATTGAGAGCTACCTGAAAACGGCTGTGGCGCTGAAGTTGCCTGTGAATGTGGAGTTGGTGGCATGTGAAACCCGCATGTGGAGCATTCATTTGTGTGGGATGCTCTACCAGGTTCATTCCTAGATAATGCACTCAAAGGGCACTAAGCATAGAGTGTGAAAACTGAGTTTCCTTGAGAGCTGCTTGGAAGCCTGATGGTGTGTGAAGTTAGTGAGCCAAATGGAGTTGTTCTCCCACAAGAACCACTCGGCTGATCCTTCTTCAATATGCCCTTCACCAACATGCAGTGTTTCCTTGATTGAATTAGCTCTCACACCAATATTTGCGTCTAGAGCCTTTGCATTGAGGGCTATCTGAAAACGGCTGTGGCGCTGAAGTTGCCTGTGAATGTGGAGTTGGTGGCATGTGAAACCCGCATGTGGAGCATTCGTTTGTGTGGGATGCTCTACCAGGTTCAGTCCTAGCCATGCAAAGGGCACTAAGCATAGAGTGTGAAAACTGAGTTTCCTTGAGAGCTGCTTGGAAGCCTGATGGTGTGTGAAGTTAGTGAGCCAAATGGAGTTGTTCTCCCACAAGAACCACTCGGCTGATCCTTCTTCAATATGCCCTTCACCAACATGCAGTGTTTCCTTGATTGAATTAGCTCTCACACCAATATTTGCGTCTAGAGCCTTTGCATTGAGGGCTATCTGAAAACGGCTGTGGCGCTGAAGTTGCCTGTGAATGTGGAGTTGGTGGCATGTGAAACCCGCATGTGGAGCATTCGTTTGTGTGGGATGCTCTACCAGGTTCATTCCTAGATAATGCACTCAAAGGGCACTAAGCATAGAGTGTGAAAACTGAGTTTCCTTGAGAGCTGCTTGGAAGCCTGATGGTGTGTGAAGTTAGTGAGCCAAATGGAGTTGTTCTCCCACAAGAACCACTCGGCTGATCCTTCTTCAATATGCCCTTCACCAACATGCAGTGTTTCCTTGATTGAATTAGCTCTCACACCAATATTTGCGTCTAGAGCCTTTGCATTGAGGGCTATCTGAAAACGGCTGTGGCGCTGAAGTTGCCTGTGAATGTGGAGTTGGTGGCATGTGAAACCCGCATGTGGAGCATTCGTTTGTGTGGGATGCTGACCAAGGTTCATTTCAGTCCTAGGCACACAAAGAGCACTAAGCATAGAGTGTGAAAACTGAGTTTCCTTGAGAGCTGCTTGGAAGGCTGATGGTGTGTGAAGTTAGTGAGCCAAATGGAGTTGTTCTCCCACAAGAACCACTCGGCTGATCCTTCTTCAATATGCCCTTCACCAACATGCAGTGTTTCCTTGATTGAATTAGCTCTCACACCAATATTTGCGTCTAGAGCCTTTGCATTGAGGGCTATCTGAAAACGGCTGTGGCGCTGAAGTTGCCTGTGAATGTGGAGTTGGTGGCATGTGAAACCCGCATGTGGAGCATTCGTTTGTGTGGGATGCTCTACCAGGTTCATTCCTAGATAATGCACTCAAAGGGCACTAAGCATAGAGTGTGAAAACTGAGTTTCCTTGAGAGCTGCTTGGAAGCCTGATGGTGTGTGAAGTTAGTGAGCCAAATGGAGTTGTTCTCCCACAAGAACCACTCGGCTGATCCTTCTTCAATATGCTCTTAACCAACATGCAGTGTTTCCTTGATTGAATTAGCTCTCACACCAATATTTGCGTCTAGAGCCTTTGCATTGAGGGCTATCTGAAAACGGCTGTGGCGCTGAAGTTGCCTGTGAATGTGGAGTTGGTGGCATGTGAAACCCGCATGTGGAGCATTCGTTTGTGTGGGATGCTCTACCAGGTTCATTCCTAGATAATGCACTCAAAGGGCACTAAGCATAGAGTGTGAAAACTGAGTTTCCTTGAGAGCTGCTTGGAAGCCTGATGGTGTGTGAAGTTAGTGAGCCAAATGGAGTTGTTCTCCCACAAGAACCACTCGGCTGATCCTTCTTCAATATGCCCTTCACCAACATGCAGTGTTTCCTTGATTGAATTAGCTCTCACACCAATATTTGCGTCTAGAGCCTTTGCATTGAGGGCTATCTGAAAACGGCTGTGGTGCTGAAGTTGCCTGTGAATGTGGAGTTGGTGGCATGTGAAACCCGCATGTGGAGCATTCGTTTGTGTGGGATGCTCTACCAGGTTCATTTCAGTCCTAGCCATACAAAGGGCACTAAGCATAGAGTGTGAAAACTGAGTTTCCTTGAGAGCTGCTTGGAAGCCTGATGGTGTGTGAAGTTAGTGAGCCAAATGGAGTTGTTCTCCCACAAGAACCACTCGGCTGATCCTTCTTCAATATGCCCTTCACCAACATGCAGTGTTTCCTTGATTGAATTAGCTCTCACACCAATATTTGCGTCTAGAGCCTTTGCATTGAGGGCTATCTGAAAACGGCTGTGGCGCTGAAGTTGCCTGTGAATGTGGAGTTGGTGGCATGTGAAACCCGCATGTGGAGCATTCGTTTGTGTGGGATGCTCTACCAGGTTCAGTCCTAGCCATGCAAAGGGCACTAAGCATAGAGTGTGAAAACTGAGTTTCCTTGAGAGCTGCTTGGAAGCCTGATGGTGTGTGAAGTTAGTGAGCCAAATGGAGTTGTTCTCCCACAAGAACCACTCGGCTGATCCTTCTTCAATATGCCCTTCACCAACATGCAGTGTTTCCTTGATTGAATTAGCTCTCACACCAATATTTGCGTCTAGAGCCTTTGCATTGAGGGCTATCTGAAAACGGCTGTGGCGCTGAAGTTGCCTGTGAATGTGGAGTTGGTGGCATGTGAAACCCGCATGTGGAGCATTCGTTTGTGTGGGATGCTCTACCAGGTTCATTCCTAGATAATGCACTCAAAGGGCACTAAGCATAGAGTGTGAAAACTGAGTTTCCTTGAGAGCTGCTTGGAAGCCTGATGGTGTGTGAAGTTAGTGAGCCAAATGGAGTTGTTCTCCCACAAGAACCACTCGGCTGATCCTTCTTCAATATGCCCTTCACCAACATGCAGTGTTTCCTTGATTGAATTAGCTCTCACACCAATATTTGCGTCTAGAGCCTTTGCATTGAGGGCTATCTGAAAACGGCTGTGGCGCTGAAGTTGCCTGTGAATGTGGAGTTGGTGGCATGTGAAACCCGCATGTGGAGCATTCGTTTGTGTGGGATGCTGACCAAGGTTCATTTCAGTCCTAGGCACACAAAGAGCACTAAGCATAGAGTGTGAAAACTGAGTTTCCTTGAGAGCTGCTTGGAAGGCTGATGGTGTGTGAAGTTAGTGAGCCAAATGGAGTTGTTCTCCCACAAGAACCACTCGGCTGATCCTTCTTCAATATGCCCTTCACCAACATGCAGTGTTTCCTTGATTGAATTAGCTCTCACACCAATATTTGCGTCTAGAGCCTTTGCATTGAGGGCTATCTGAAAACGGCTGTGGCGCTGAAGTTGCCTGTGAATGTGGAGTTGGTGGCATGTGAAACCCGCATGTGGAGCATTCGTTTGTGTGGGATGCTCTACCAGGTTCATTCCTAGATAATGCACTCAAAGGGCACTAAGCATAGAGTGTGAAAACTGAGTTTCCTTGAGAGCTGCTTGGAAGCCTGATGGTGTGTGAAGTTAGTGAGCCAAATGGAGTTGTTCTCCCACAAGAACCACTCGGCTGATCCTTCTTCAATATGCTCTTAACCAACATGCAGTGTTTCCTTGATTGAATTAGCTCTCACACCAATATTTGCGTCTAGAGCCTTTGCATTGAGGGCTATCTGAAAACGGCTGTGGCGCTGAAGTTGCCTGTGAATGTGGAGTTGGTGGCATGTGAAACCCGCATGTGGAGCATTCGTTTGTGTGGGATGCTCTACCAGGTTCATTCCTAGATAATGCACTCAAAGGGCACTAAGCATAGAGTGTGAAAACTGAGTTTCCTTGAGAGCTGCTTGGAAGCCTGATGGTGTGTGAAGTTAGTGAGCCAAATGGAGTTGTTCTCCCACAAGAACCACTCGGCTGATCCTTCTTCAATATGCCCTTCACCAACATGCAGTGTTTCCTTGATTGAATTAGCTCTCACACCAATATTTGCGTCTAGAGCCTTTGCATTGAGGGCTATCTGAAAACGGCTGTGGCGCTGAAGTTGCCTGTGAATGTGGAGTTGGTGGCATGTGAAACCCGCATGTGGAGCATTCGTTTGTGTGGGATGCTCTACCAGGTTCATTTCAGTCCTAGCCATACAAAGGGCACTAAGCATAGAGTGTGAAAACTGAGTTTCCTTGAGAGCTGCTTGGAAGCCTGATGGTGTGTGAAGTTAGTGAGCCAAATGGAGTTGTTCTCCCACAAGAACCACTCGGCTGATCCTTCTTCAATATGCCCTTCACCAACATGCAGTGTTTCCTTGATTGAATTAGCTCTCACACCAATATTTGCGTCTAGAGCCTTTGCATTGAGGGCTATCTGAAAACGGCTGTGGCGCTGAAGTTGCCTGTGAATGTGGAGTTGGTGGCATGTGAAACCCGCATGTGGAGCATTCGTTTGTGTGGGATGCTGACCAAGGTTCATTTCAGTCCTAGGCACACAAAGAGCACTAAGCATAGAGTGTGAAAACTGAGTTTCCTTGAGAGCTGCTTGGAAGGCTGATGGTGTGTGAAGTTAGTGAGCCAAATGGAGTTGTTCTCCCACAAGAACCACTCGGCTGATCCTTCTTCAATATGCCCTTCACCAACATGCAGTGTTTCCTTGATTGAATTAGCTCTCACACCAATATTTGCGTCTAGAGCCTTTGCATTGAGGGCTATCTGAAAACGGCTGTGGCGCTGAAGTTGCCTGTGAATGTGGAGTTGGTGGCATGTGAAACCCGCATGTGGAGCATTCGTTTGTGTGGGATGCTCTACCAGGTTCATTCCTAGATAATGCACTCAAAGGGCACTAAGCATAGAGTGTGAAAACTGAGTTTCCTTGAGAGCTGCTTGGAAGCCTGATGGTGTGTGAAGTTAGTGAGCCAAATGGAGTTGTTCTCCCACAAGAAGCACTCGGCTGATCCTTCTTCAATATGCCCTTCACCAACATGCAGTGTTTCCTTGATTGAATTAGCTCTCACACCAATATTTGCGTCTAGAGCCTTTGCATTGAGGGCTATCTGAAAACGGCTGTGGCGCTGAAGTTGCCTGTGAATGTGGAGGTGGTGGCATGTGAAACCCGCATGTGGAGCATTCGTTTGTGTGGGATGCTCTACCAGGTTCATTTCAGTCCTAGCCATACAAAGGGCACTAAGCATAGAGTGTGAAAACTGAGTTTCCTTGAGAGCTGCTTGGAAGCCTGATGGTGTGTGAAGTTAGTGAGCCAAATGGAGTTGTTCTCCCACAAGAACCACTCGGCTGATCCTTCTTCAATATGCCCTTCACCAACATGCAGTGTTTCCTTGATTGAATTAGCTCTCACACCAATATTTGCGTCTAGAGCCTTTGCATTGAGGGCTATCTGAAAACGGCTGTGGTGCTGAAGTTGCCTGTGAATGTGGAGTTGGTGGCATGTGAAACCCGCATGTGGAGCATTCGTTTGTGTGGGATGCTCTACCAGGTTCATTCCGAAATAATGCACTCAAAGGGCACTAAGCATAGAGTGTGAAAACTGAGTTTCCTTGAGAGCTGCTTGGAAGCCTGATGGTGTGTGAAGTTAGTGAGCCAAATGGAGTTGTTCTCCCACAAGAACCACTCGGCTGATCCTTCTTCAATATGCCCTTCACCAACATGCAGTGTTTCCTTGATTGAATTAGCTCTCACACCAATATTTGCGTCTAGAGCCTTTGCATTGAGGGCTATCTGAAAACGGCTGTGGCGCTGAAGTTGCCTGTGAATGTGGAGTTGGTGGCATGTGAAACCCGCATGTGGAGCATTCGTTTGTGTGGGATGCTCTACCAGGTTCATTTCAGTCCTAGCCATACAAAGGGCACTAAGCATAGAGTGTGAAAACTGAGTTTCCTTGAGAGCTGCTTGGAAGCCTGATGGTGTGTGAAGTTAGTGAGCCAAATGGAGTTGTTCTCCCACAAGAACCACTCGGCTGATCCTTCTTCAATATGCCCTTCACCACCATGCAGTGTTTCTTGATTGAATTAGCTCTCACACCAATATTTGCGTCTAGAGCCTTTGCATTGAGGGCTATCTGAAAACGGCTGTGGCGCTGAAGTTGCCTGTGAGTGTGGAGTTGGTGGCATGTGAAACCCGCATGTGGAGCATTCGTTTGTGTGGGATGCTCTACCAGGTTCATTCCTAGATCATGCACTAAAAGGGCACTAAGCATAGAGTGTGAAAACTGAGTTTCCTTGAGAGCTGCTTGGAAGCCTGATGGTGTGTGAAGTTAGTGAGCCAAATGGAGTTGTTCTCCCACAAGAACCACTCGGCTGATCCTTCTTCAATATGCCCTTCACCAACATGCAGTGTTTCCTTGATTGAATTAGCTCTCATACCAATATTTGCGTCTAGAGCCTTTGCATTGAGGGCTATCTGAAAACGGCTGTGGCGCTGAAGTTGCCTGTGAATGTGGAGTTGGTGGCATGTGAAACCCGCATGTGGAGCATTCGTTTGTGTGGATGCTCTACCAGGTTCATTCCTAGATCATGCACTCAAAGGGCACTAAACATAGAGTGTGAAAACTGAGTTTCCTTGAGAGCTGCTTGGAAGCCTGATGGTGTGTGAAGTTAGTGAGCCAAATGGAGTTGTTCTCCCACAAGAACCACTCGGCTGATCCTTCTTCAATATGCCCTTCACCAACATGCAGTGTTTCCTTGATTGAATTAGCTCTCACACCAATATTTGCGTCTAGAGCCTTTGCATTGAGGGCTATCTGAAAACGGCTGTGGCGCTGAAGTTGCCTGTGAATGTGGAGTTGGTGGCATGTGAAACCCGCATGTGGAGCATTCGTTTGTGTGGGATGCTCTACCAGGTTCATTCCTAGATCATGCACTCAAAGGGCACTAAACATAGAGTGTGAAAACTGAGTTTCCTTGAGAGCTGCTTGGAAGCCTGATGGTGTGTGAAGTTAGTGAGCCAAATGGAGTTGTTCTCCCACAAGAACCACTCGGCTGATCCTTCTTCAATATGCCCTTCACCAACATGCAGTGTTTCCTTGATTGAATTAGCTCTCACACCAATATTTGCGTCTAGAGCCTTTGCATTGAGGGCTATCTGAAAACGGCTGTGGCGCTGAAGTTGCCTGTGAATGTGGAGTTGGTGGCATGTGAAACCCGCATGTGGAGCATTCGTTTGTGTGGGATGCTCTACCAGGTTCATTCCTAGATAATGCACTCAAAGGGCACTAAGCATAGAGTGTGAAAACTGAGTTTCCTTGAGAGCTGCTTGGAAGCCTGATGGTGTGTGAAGTTAGTGAGCCAAATGGAGTTGTTCTCCCACAAGAACCACTCGGCTGATCCTTCTTCAATATGCCCTTCACCAACATGCAGTGTTTCCTTGATTGAATTAGCTCTCACACCAATATTTGCGTCTAGAGCCTTTGCATTGAGAGCTATCTGAAAACGGCTGTGGCGCTGAAGTTGCCTGTGAATGTGGAGTTGGTGGCATGTGAAACCCGCATGTGGAGCATTCGTTTGTGTGGGATGCTCTACCAGGTTCATTTCAGTCCTAGCCATACAAAGGGCACTAAGCATAGAGTGTGAAAACTGAGTTTCCTTGAGAGCTGCTTGGAAGCCTGATGGTGTGTGAAGTTAGTGAGCCAAATGGAGTTGTTCTCCCACAAGAACCACTCGGCTGATCCTTCTTCAATATGCCCTTCACCACCATGCAGTGTTTCTTGATTGAATTAGCTCTCACACCAATATTTGCGTCTAGAGCCTTTGCATTGAGGGCTATCTGAAAACGGCTGTGGCGCTGAAGTTGCCTGTGAGTGTGGAGTTGGTGGCATGTGAAACCCGCATGTGGAGCATTCGTTTGTGTGGGATGCTCTACCAGGTTCATTCCTAGATCATGCACTAAAAGGGCACTAAGCATAGAGTGTGAAAACTGAGTTTCCTTGAGAGCTGCTTGGAAGCCTGATGGTGTGTGAAGTTAGTGAGCCAAATGGAGTTGTTCTCCCACAAGAACCACTCGGCTGATCCTTCTTCAATATGCCCTTCACCAACATGCAGTGTTTCCTTGATTGAATTAGCTCTCACACCAATATTTGCGTCTAGAGCCTTTGCATTGAGGGCTATCTGAAAACGGCTGTGGCGCTGAAGTTGCCTGTGAATGTGGAGTTGGTGGCATGTGAAACCCGCATGTGGAGCATTCGTTTGTGTGGATGCTCTACCAGGTTCATTCCTAGATCATGCACTCAAAGGGCACTAAACATAGAGTGTGAAAACTGAGTTTCCTTGAGAGCTGCTTGGAAGCCTGATGGTGTGTGAAGTTAGTGAGCCAAATGGAGTTGTTCTCCCACAAGAACCACTCGGCTGATCCTTCTTCAATATGCCCTTCACCAACATGCAGTGTTTCCTTGATTGAATTAGCTCTCACACCAATATTTGCGTCTAGAGCCTTTGCATTGAGGGCTATCTGAAAACGGCTGTGGCGCTGAAGTTGCCTGTGAATGTGGAGTTGGTGGCATGTGAAACCCGCATGTGGAGCATTCGTTTGTGTGGGATGCTCTACCAGGTTCATTCCTAGATCATGCACTCAAAGGGCACTAAACATAGAGTGTGAAAACTGAGTTTCCTTGAGAGCTGCTTGGAAGCCTGATGGTGTGTGAAGTTAGTGAGCCAAATGGAGTTGTTCTCCCACAAGAACCACTCGGCTGATCCTTCTTCAATATGCCCTTCACCAACATGCAGTGTTTCCTTGATTGAATTAGCTCTCACACCAATATTTGCGTCTAGAGCCTTTGCATTGAGGGCTATCTGAAAACGGCTGTGGCGCTGAAGTTGCCTGTGAATGTGGAGTTGGTGGCATGTGAAACCCGCATGTGGAGCATTCGTTTGTGTGGGATGCTCTACCAGGTTCATTTCAGTCCTAGCCATACAAAGGGCACTAAGCATAGAGTGTGAAAACTGAGTTTCCTTGAGAGCTGCTTGGAAGCCTGATGGTGTGTGAAGTTAGTG
This sequence comes from Ochotona princeps, assembly GCF_030435755.1. Lineage (NCBI taxonomy): Eukaryota > Metazoa > Chordata > Mammalia > Lagomorpha > Ochotonidae > Ochotona > Ochotona princeps. The sequence goes on along the minus strand of NW_026696695.1, from coordinate 28,758 downwards.
AGCCAAATGGAGTTGTTCTCCCACAAGAACCACTCGGCTGATCCTTCTTCAATATGCCCTTCATCAACATGCAGTGTTTCCTTGATTGAATTAGCTCTCACACCAATATTGGCGTCTAGAGCCTTTGCATTGAGGGCTATCTGAAAACGGCTGTGGCGCTGAAGTTGCCTGTGAATGTGGAGTTGGTGGCATGTGAAACCCGCATGTGGAGCATTCGTTTGTGTGGGATGCTGACCAAGCTTCATTTCAGTCCTAGGCACACAAAGAGCACTAAGCATAGAGTGTGAAAACTGAGTTTCCTTGAGAGCTGCTTGGAAGCCTGATGGTGTGTGAAGTTAGTGAGCCAAATGGAGTTGTTCTCCCACAAGAACCACTCGGCTGATCCTTCTTCAATATGCCCTTCACCAACATGCAGTGTTTCCTTGATTGAATTAGCTCTCACACCAATATTTGCGTCTAGAGCCTTTGCATTGAGGGCTATCTGAAAACGGCTGTGGCGCTGAAGTTGCCTGTGAATGTGGAGTTGGTGGCATGTGAAACCCGCATGTGGAGCATTCGTTTGTGTGGGATGCTCTACCAGGTTCATTCCTAGATCATGCACTCAAAGGGCACTAAACATAGAGTGTGAAAACTGAGTTTCCTTGAGAGCTGCTTGGAAGCCTGATGGTGTGTGAAGTTAGTGAGCCAAATGGAGTTGTTCTCCCACAAGAACCACTCGGCTGATCCTTCTTCAATATGCCCTTCACCAACATGCAGTGTTTCCTTGATTGAATTAGCTCTCACACCAATATTTGCGTCTAGAGCCTTTGCATTGAGGGCTATCTGAAAACGGCTGTGGCGCTGAAGTTGCCTGTGAATGTGGAGTTGGTGGCATGTGAAACCCGCATGTGGAGCATTCGTTTGTGTGGGATGCTCTACCAGGTTCATTTCAGTCCTAGCCATACAAAGGGCACTAAGCATAGAGTGTGAAAACTGAGTTTCCTTGAGAGCTGCTTGGAAGCCTGATGGTGTGTGAAGTTAGTGAGCCAAATGGAGTTGTTCTCCCACAAGAACCACTCGGCTGATCCTTCTTCAATATGCCCTTCACCAACATGCAGTGTTTCCTTGATTGAATTAGCTCTCACACCAATATTTGCGTCTAGAGCCTTTGCATTGAGGGCTATCTGAAAACGGCTGTGGCGCTGAAGTTGCCTGTGAATGTGGAGTTGGTGGCATGTGAAACCCGCATGTGGAGCATTCGTTTGTGTGGGATGCTCTACCAGGTTCATTCCTAGATCATGCACTCAAAGGGCACTAAACATAGAGTGTGAAAACTGAGTTTCCTTGAGAGCTGCTTGGAAGCCTGATGGTGTGTGAAGTTAGTGAGGCAAATGGAGTTGTTCTCCCACAAGAACCACTCGGCTGATCCTTCTTCAATATGCCCTTCATCAACATGCAGTGTTTCCTTGATTGAATTAGCTCTCACACCAATATTTGCGTCTAGAGCCTTTGCATTGAGGGCTATCTGAAAACGGCTGTGGCGCTGAAGTTGCCTGTGAATGTGGAGTTGGTGGCATGTGAAACCCGCATGTGGAGCATTCGTTTGTGTGGGATGCTGACCAAGCTTCATTTCAGTCCTAGGCACACAAAGAGCACTAAGCATAGAGTGTGAAAACTGAGTTTCCTTGAGAGCTGCTTGGAAGCCTGATGGTGTGTGAAGTTAGTGAGCCAAATGGAGTTGTTCTCCCACAAGAACCACTCGGCTGATCCTTCTTCAATATGCCCTTCACCAACATGCAGTGTTTCCTTGATTGAATTAGCTCTCACACCAATATTTGCGTCTAGAGCCTTTGCATTGAGGGCTATCTGAAAACGGCTGTGGCGCTGAAGTTGCCTGTGAATGTGGAGTTGGTGGCATGTGAAACCCGCATGTGGAGCATTCGTTTGTGTGGGATGCTCTACCAGGTTCATTCCTAGATCATGCACTCAAAGGGCACTAAACATAGAGTGTGAAAACTGAGTTTCCTTGAGAGCTGCTTGGAAGCCTGATGGTGTGTGAAGTTAGTGAGCCAAATGGAGTTGTTCTCCCACAAGAACCACTCGGCTGATCCTTCTTCAATATGCCCTTCACCAACATGCAGTGTTTCCTTGATTGAATTAGCTCTCACACCAATATTTGCGTCTAGAGCCTTTGCATTGAGGGCTATCTGAAAACGGCTGTGGCGCTGAAGTTGCCTGTGAATGTGGAGTTGGTGGCATGTGAAACCCGCATGTGGAGCATTCGTTTGTGTGGGATGCTCTACCAGGTTCATTTCAGTCCTAGCCATACAAAGGGCACTAAGCATAGAGTGTGAAAACTGAGTTTCCTTGAGAGCTGCTTGGAAGCCTGATGGTGTGTGAAGTTAGTGAGCCAAATGGAGTTGTTCTCCCACAAGAACCACTCGGCTGATCCTTCTTCAATATGCCCTTCACCAACATGCAGTGTTTCCTTGATTGAATTAGCTCTCACACCAATATTGGCGTCTAGAGCCTTTGCATTGAGGGCTATCTGAAAACGGCTGTGGCGCTGAAGTTGCCTGTGAATGTGGAGTTGGTGGCATGTGAAACCCGCATGTGGAGCATTCGTTTGTGTGGGATGCTCTACCAGGTTCATTCCTAGATCATGCACTCAAAGGGCACTAAACATAGAGTGTGAAAACTGAGTTTCCTTGAGAGCTGCTTGGAAGCCTGATGGTGTGTGAAGTTAGTGAGCCAAATGGAGTTGTTCTCCCACAAGAACCACTCGGCTGATCCTTCTTCAATATGCCCTTCACCAACATGCAGTGTTTCCTTGATTGAATTAGCTCTCACACCAATATTTGCGTCTAGAGCCTTTGCATTGAGGGCTATCTGAAAACGGCTGTGGCGCTGAAGTTGCCTGTGAATGTGGAGTTGGTGGCATGTGAAACCCGCATGTGGAGCATTCGTTTGTGTGGGATGCTCTACCAGGTTCATTTCAGTCCTAGCCATACAAAGGGCACTAAACATAGAGTGTGAAAACTGAGTTTCCTTGAGAGCTGCTTGGAAGCCTGATGGTGTGTGAAGTTAGTGAGGCAAATGGAGTTGTTCTCCCACAAGAACCACTCGGCTGATCCTTCTTCAATATGCCCTTCACCAACATGCAGTGTTTCCTTGATTGAATTAGCTCTCACACCAATATTGGCGTCTAGAGCCTTTGCATTGAGGGCTATCTGAAAACGGCTGTGGCGCTGAAGTTGCCTGTGAATGTGGAGTTGGTGGCATGTGAAACCCGCATGTGGAGCATTCGTTTGTGTGGGATGCTGACCAAGCTTCATTTCAGTCCTAGGCACACAAAGAGCACTAAGCATAGAGTGTGAAAACTGAGTTTCCTTGAGAGCTGCTTGGAAGCCTGATGGTGTGTGAAGTTAGTGAGCCAAATGGAGTTGTTCTCCCACAAGAACCACTCGGCTGATCCTTCTTCAATATGCCCTTCACCAACATGCAGTGTTTCCTTGATTGAATTAGCTCTCACACCAATATTTGCGTCTAGAGCCTTTGCATTGAGGGCTATCTGAAAACGGCTGTGGCGCTGAAGTTGCCTGTGAATGTGGAGTTGGTGGCATGTGAAACCCGCATGTGGAGCATTCGTTTGTGTGGGATGCTCTACCAGGTTCATTCCTAGATCATGCACTCAAAGGGCACTAAACATAGAGTGTGAAAACTGAGTTTCCTTGAGAGCTGCTTGGAAGCCTGATGGTGTGTGAAGTTAGTGAGCCAAATGGAGTTGTTCTCCCACAAGAACCACTCGGCTGATCCTTCTTCAATATGCCCTTCACCAACATGCAGTGTTTCCTTGATTGAATTAGCTCTCACACCAATATTGGCGTCTAGAGCCTTTGCATTGAGGGCTATCTGAAAACGGCTGTGGCGCTGAAGTTGCCTGTGAATGTGGAGTTGGTGGCATGTGAAACCCGCATGTGGAGCATTCGTTTGTGTGGGATGCTCTACCAGGTTCATTTCAGTCCTAGCCATACAAAGGGCACTAAGCATAGAGTGTGAAAACTGAGTTCCTTGAGAGCTGCTTGGAAGCCTGATGGTGTGTGAAGTTAGTGAGCCAAATGGAGTTGTTCTCCCACAAGAACCACTCGGCTGATCCTTCTTCAATATGCCCTTCACCAACATGCAGTGTTTCCTTGATTGAATTAGCTCTCACACCAATATTGGCGTCTAGAGCCTTTGCATTGAGGGCTATCTGAAAACGGCTGTGGCGCTGAAGTTGCCTGTGAATGTGGAGTTGGTGGCATGTGAAACCCGCATGTGGAGCATTCGTTTGTGTGGGATGCTCTACCAGGTTCATTCCTAGATCATGCACTCAAAGGGCACTAAACATAGAGTGTGAAAACTGAGTTTCCTTGAGAGCTGCTTGGAAGCCTGATGGTGTGTGAAGTTAGTGAGCCAAATGGAGTTGTTCTCCCACAAGAACCACTCGGCTGATCCTTCTTCAATATGCCCTTCACCAACATGCAGTGTTTCCTTGATTGAATTAGCTCTCACACCAATATTTGCGTCTAGAGCCTTTGCATTGAGGGCTATCTGAAAACGGCTGTGGCGCTGAAGTTGCCTGTGAATGTGGAGTTGGTGGCATGTGAAACCCGCATGTGGAGCATTCGTTTGTGTGGGATGCTCTACCAGGTTCATTCCTAGATCATGCACTCAAAGGGCACTAAACATAGAGTGTGAAAACTGAGTTTCCTTGAGAGCTGCTTGGAAGCCTGATGGTGTGTGAAGTTAGTGAGCCAAATGGAGTTGTTCTCCCACAAGAACCACTCGGCTGATCCTTCTTCAATATGCCCTTCACCAACATGCAGTGTTTCCTTGATTGAATTAGCTCTCACACCAATATTTGCGTCTAGAGCCTTTGCATTGAGGGCTATCTGAAACGGCTGTGGCGCTGAAGTTGCCTGTGAATGTGGAGTTGGTGGCATGTGAAACCCGCATGTGGAGCATTCGTTTGTGTGGGATGCTCTACCAGGTTCATTTCAGTCCTAGCCATACAAAGGGCACTAAGCATAGAGTGTGAAAACTGAGTTTCCTTGAGAGCTGCTTGGAAGCCTGATGGTGTGTGAAGTTAGTGAGCCAAATGGAGTTGTTCTCCCACAAGAACCACTCGGCTGATCCTTCTTCAATATGCCCTTCACCAACATGCAGTGTTTCCTTGATTGAATTAGCTCTCACACCAATATTGGCGTCTAGAGCCTTTGCATTGAGGGCTATCTGAAAACGGCTGTGGCGCTGAAGTTGCCTGTGAATGTGGAGTTGGTGGCATGTGAAACCCGCATGTGGAGCATTCGTTTGTGTGGGATGCTCTACCAGGTTCATTCCTAGATCATGCACTCAAAGGGCACTAAACATAGAGTGTGAAAACTGAGTTTCCTTGAGAGCTGCTTGGAAGCCTGATGGTGTGTGAAGTTAGTGAGCCAAATGGAGTTGTTCTCCCACAAGAACCACTCGGCTGATCCTTCTTCAATATGCCCTTCACCAACATGCAGTGTTTCCTTGATTGAATTAGCTCTCACACCAATATTTGCGTCTAGAGCCTTTGCATTGAGGGCTATCTGAAAACGGCTGTGGCGCTGAAGTTGCCTGTGAATGTGGAGTTGGTGGCATGTGAAACCCGCATGTGGAGCATTCGTTTGTGTGGGATGCTCTACCAGGTTCATTTCAGTCCTAGCCATACAAAGGGCACTAAACATAGAGTGTGAAAACTGAGTTTCCTTGAGAGCTGCTTGGAAGCCTGATGGTGTGTGAAGTTAGTGAGCCAAATGGAGTTGTTCTCCCACAAGAACCACTCGGCTGATCCTTCTTCAATATGCCCTTCACCAACATGCAGTGTTTCCTTGATTGAATTAGCTCTCACACCAATATTGGCGTCTAGAGCCTTTGCATTGAGGGCTATCTGAAAACGGCTGTGGCGCTGAAGTTGCCTGTGAATGTGGAGTTGGTGGCATGTGAAACCCGCATGTGGAGCATTCGTTTGTGTGGGATGCTGACCAAGCTTCATTTCAGTCCTAGGCACACAAAGAGCACTAAGCATAGAGTGTGAAAACTGAGTTTCCTTGAGAGCTGCTTGGAAGCCTGATGGTGTGTGAAGTTAGTGAGCCAAATGGAGTTGTTCTCCCACAAGAACCACTCGGCTGATCCTTCTTCAATATGCCCTTCACCAACATGCAGTGTTTCCTTGATTGAATTAGCTCTCACACCAATATTGGCGTCTAGAGCCTTTGCATTGAGGGCTATCTGAAAACGGCTGTGGCGCTGAAGTTGCCTGTGAATGTGGAGTTGGTGGCATGTGAAACCCGCATGTGGAGCATTCGTTTGTGTGGGATGCTCTACCAGGTTCATTCCTAGATCATGCACTCAAAGGGCACTAAACATAGAGTGTGAAAACTGAGTTTCCTTGAGAGCTGCTTGGAAGCCTGATGGTGTGTGAAGTTAGTGAGCCAAATGGAGTTGTTCTCCCACAAGAACCACTCGGCTGATCCTTCTTCAATATGCCCTTCACCAACATGCAGTGTTTCCTTGATTGAATTAGCTCTCACACCAATATTTGCGTCTAGAGCCTTTGCATTGAGGGCTATCTGAAAACGGCTGTGGCGCTGAAGTTGCCTGTGAATGTGGAGTTGGTGGCATGTGAAACCCGCATGTGGAGCATTCGTTTGTGTGGGATGCTCTACCAGGTTCATTTCAGTCCTAGCCATACAAAGGGCACTAAACATAGAGTGTGAAAACTGAGTTTCCTTGAGAGCTGCTTGGAAGCCTGATGGTGTGTGAAGTTAGTGAGGCAAATGGAGTTGTTCTCCCACAAGAACCACTCGGCTGATCCTTCTTCAATATGCCCTTCACCAACATGCAGTGTTTCCTTGATTGAATTAGCTCTCACACCAATATTGGCGTCTAGAGCCTTTGCATTGAGGGCTATCTGAAAACGGCTGTGGCGCTGAAGTTGCCTGTGAATGTGGAGTTGGTGGCATGTGAAACCCGCATGTGGAGCATTCGTTTGTGTGGGATGCTGACCAAGCTTCATTTCAGTCCTAGGCACACAAAGAGCACTAAGCATAGAGTGTGAAAACTGAGTTTCCTTGAGAGCTGCTTGGAAGCCTGATGGTGTGTGAAGTTAGTGAGCCAAATGGAGTTGTTCTCCCACAAGAACCACTCGGCTGATCCTTCTTCAATATGCCCTTCACCAACATGCAGTGTTTCCTTGATTGAATTAGCTCTCACACCAATATTTGCGTCTAGAGCCTTTGCATTGAGGGCTATCTGAAAACGGCTGTGGCGCTGAAGTTGCCTGTGAATGTGGAGTTGGTGGCATGTGAAACCCGCATGTGGAGCATTCGTTTGTGTGGGATGCTCTACCAGGTTCATTCCTAGATCATGCACTCAAAGGGCACTAAACATAGAGTGTGAAAACTGAGTTTCCTTGAGAGCTGCTTGGAAGCCTGATGGTGTGTGAAGTTAGTGAGCCAAATGGAGTTGTTCTCCCACAAGAACCACTCGGCTGATCCTTCTTCAATATGCCCTTCACCAACATGCAGTGTTTCCTTGATTGAATTAGCTCTCACACCAATATTTGCGTCTAGAGCCTTTGCATTGAGGGCTATCTGAAAACGGCTGTGGCGCTGAAGTTGCCTGTGAATGTGGAGTTGGTGGCATGTGAAACCCGCATGTGGAGCATTCGTTTGTGTGGGATGCTCTACCAGGTTCATTCCTAGATAATGCACTCAAACGGCACTAAGCATAGAGTGGGAAAACTGAGTTTCCTTGAGAGCTGCTTGGAAGCCTGATGGTGTGTGAAGTTAGTGAGCCAAATGGAGTTGTTCTCCCACAAGAACCACTCGGCTGATCCTTCTTCAATATGCCCTTCACCAACATGCAGTGTTTCCTTGATTGAATTAGCTCTCACACCATATTTGCGTCTAGAGCCTTTGCATTGAGGGCTATCTGAAAACGGCTGTGGCGCTGAAGTTGCCTGTGAATGTGGAGTTGGTGGCATGTGAAACCCGCATGTGGAGCATTCGTTTGTGTGGGATGCTCTACCAGGTTCATTCCTAGATCATGCACTCAAAGGGCACTAAACATAGAGTGTGAAAACTGAGTTTCCTTGAGAGCTGCTTGGAAGCCTGATGGTGTGTGAAGTTAGTGAGCCAAATGGAGTTGTTCTCCCACAAGAACCACTCGGCTGATCCTTCTTCAATATGCCCTTCACCAACATGCAGTGTTTCCTTGATTGAATTAGCTCTCACACCAATATTTGCGTCTAGAGCCTTTGCATTGAGGGCTATCTGAAAACGGCTGTGGCGCTGAAGTTGCCTGTGAATGTGGAGTTGGTGGCATGTGAAACCCGCATGTGGAGCATTCGTTTGTGTGGGATGCTCTACCAGGTTCATTTCAGTCCTAGCCATACAAAGGGCACTAAACATAGAGTGTGAAAACTGAGTTTCCTTGAGAGCTGCTTGGAAGCCTGATGGTGTGTGAAGTTAGTGAGGCAAATGGAGTTGTTCTCCCACAAGAACCACTCGGCTGATCCTTCTTCAATATGCCCTTCACCAACATGCAGTGTTTCCTTGATTGAATTAGCTCTCACACCAATATTGGCGTCTAGAGCCTTTGCATTGAGGGCTATCTGAAAACGGCTGTGGCGCTGAAGTTGCCTGTGAATGTGGAGTTGGTGGCATGTGAAACCCGCATGTGGAGCATTCGTTTGTGTGGGATGCTGACCAAGCTTCATTTCAGTCCTAGGCACACAAAGAGCACTAAGCATAGAGTGTGAAAACTGAGTTTTCTTGAGAGCTGCTTGGAAGCCTGATGGTGTGTGAAGTTAGTGAGGCAAATGGAGTTGTTCTCCCACAAGAACCACTCGGCTGATCCTTCTTCAATATGCCCTTCACCAACATGCAGTGTTTCCTTGATTGAATTAGCTCTCACACCAATATTGGCGTCTAGAGCCTTTGCATTGAGGGCTATCTGAAAACGGCTGTGGCGCTGAAGTTGCCTGTGAATGTGGAGTTGGTGGCATGTGAAACCCGCATGTGGAGCATTCGTTTGTGTGGGATGCTCTACCAGGTTCATTCCTAGATCATGCACTCAAAGGGCACTAAACATAGAGTGTGAAAACTGAGTTTCCTTGAGAGCTGCTTGGAAGCCTGATGGTGTGTGAAGTTAGTGAGCCAAATGGAGTTGTTCTCCCACAAGAACCACTCGGCTGATCCTTCTTCAATATGCCCTTCACCAACATGCAGTGTTTCCTTGATTGAATTAGCTCTCACACCAATATTTGCGTCTAGAGCCTTTGCATTGAGGGCTATCTGAAAACGGCTGTGGCGCTGAAGTTGCCTGTGAATGTGGAGTTGGTGGCATGTGAAACCCGCATGTGGAGCATTCGTTTGTGTGGGATGCTCTACCAGGTTCATTTCAGTCCTAGCCATACAAAGGGCACTAAACATAGAGTGTGAAAACTGAGTTTCCTTGAGAGCTGCTTGGAAGCCTGATGGTGTGTGAAGTTAGTGAGGCAAATGGAGTTGTTCTCCCACAAGAACCACTCGGCTGATCCTTCTTCAATATGCCCTTCACCAACATGCAGTGTTTCCTTGATTGAATTAGCTCTCACACCAATATTGGCGTCTAGAGCCTTTGCATTGAGGGCTATCTGAAAACGGCTGTGGCGCTGAAGTTGCCTGTGAATGTGGAGTTGGTGGCATGTGAAACCCGCATGTGGAGCATTCGTTTGTGTGGGATGCTGACCAAGCTTCATTTCAGTCCTAGGCACACAAAGAGCACTAAGCATAGAGTGTGAAAACTGAGTTTCCTTGAGAGCTGCTTGGAAGCCTGATGGTGTGTGAAGTTAGTGAGCCAAATGGAGTTGTTCTCCCACAAGAACCACTCGGCTGATCCTTCTTCAATATGCCCTTCACCAACATGCAGTGTTTCCTTGATTGAATTAGCTCTCACACCAATATTGGCGTCTAGAGCCTTTGCATTGAGGGCTATCTGAAAACGGCTGTGGCGCTGAAGTTGCCTGTGAATGTGGAGTTGGTGGCATGTGAAACCCGCATGTGGAGCATTCGTTTGTGTGGGATGCTCTACCAGGTTCATTCCTAGATCATGCACTCAAAGGGCACTAAACATAGAGTGTGAAAACTGAGTTTCCTTGAGAGCTGCTTGGAAGCCTGATGGTGTGTGAAGTTAGTGAGCCAAATGGAGTTGTTCTCCCACAAGAACCACTCGGCTGATCCTTCTTCAATATGCCCTTCACCAACATGCAGTGTTTCCTTGATTGAATTAGCTCTCACACCAATATTTGCGTCTAGAGCCTTTGCATTGAGGGCTATCTGAAAACGGCTGTGGCGCTGAAGTTGCCTGTGAATGTGGAGTTGGTGGCATGTGAAACCCGCATGTGGAGCATTCGTTTGTGTGGGATGCTCTACCAGGTTCATTTCAGTCCTAGCCATACAAAGGGCACTAAACATAGAGTGTGAAAACTGAGTTTCCTTGAGAGCTGCTTGGAAGCCTGATGGTGTGTGAAGTTAGTGAGGCAAATGGAGTTGTTCTCCCACAAGAACCACTCGGCTGATCCTTCTTCAATATGCCCTTCACCAACATGCAGTGTTTCCTTGATTGAATTAGCTCTCACACCAATATTGGCGTCTAGAGCCTTTGCATTGAGGGCTATCTGAAAACGGCTGTGGCGCTGAAGTTGCCTGTGAATGTGGAGTTGGTGGCATGTGAAACCCGCATGTGGAGCATTCGTTTGTGTGGGATGCTGACCAAGCTTCATTTCAGTCCTAGGCACACAAAGAGCACTAAGCATAGAGTGTGAAAACTGAGTTTCCTTGAGAGCTGCTTGGAAGCCTGATGGTGTGTGAAGTTAGTGAGCCAAATGGAGTTGTTCTCCCACAAGAACCACTCGGCTGATCCTTCTTCAATATGCCCTTCACCAACATGCAGTGTTTCCTTGATTGAATTAGCTCTCACACCAATATTTGCGTCTAGAGCCTTTGCATTGAGGGCTATCTGAAAACGGCTGTGGCGCTGAAGTTGCCTGTGAATGTGGAGTTGGTGGCATGTGAAACCCGCATGTGGAGCATTCGTTTGTGTGGGATGCTCTACCAGGTTCATTCCTAGATCATGCACTCAAAGGGCACTAAACATAGAGTGTGAAAACTGAGTTTCCTTGAGAGCTGCTTGGAAGCCTGATGGTGTGTGAAGTTAGTGAGCCAAATGGAGTTGTTCTCCCACAAGAACCACTCGGCTGATCCTTCTTCAATATGCCCTTCACCAACATGCAGTGTTTCCTTGATTGAATTAGCTCTCACACCAATATTTGCGTCTAGAGCCTTTGCATTGAGGGCTATCTGAAAACGGCTGTGGCGCTGAAGTTGCCTGTGAATGTGGAGTTGGTGGCATGTGAAACCCGCATGTGGAGCATTCGTTTGTGTGGGATGCTCTACCAGGTTCATTCCTAGATAATGCACTCAAACGGCACTAAGCATAGAGTGGGAAAACTGAGTTTCCTTGAGAGCTGCTTGGAAGCCTGATGGTGTGTGAAGTTAGTGAGCCAAATGGAGTTGTTCTCCCACAAGAACCACTCGGCTGATCCTTCTTCAATATGCCCTTCACCAACATGCAGTGTTTCCTTGATTGAATTAGCTCTCACACCAATATTTGCGTCTAGAGCCTTTGCATTGAGGGCTATCTGAAAACGGCTGTGGCGCTGAAGTTGCCTGTGAATGTGGAGTTGGTGGCATGTGAAACCCGCATGTGGAGCATTCGTTTGTGTGGGATGCTCTACCAGGTTCATTCCTAGATCATGCACTCAAAGGGCACTAAACATAGAGTGTGAAAACTGAGTTTCCTTGAGAGCTGCTTGGAAGCCTGATGGTGTGTGAAGTTAGTGAGCCAAATGGAGTTGTTCTCCCACAAGAACCACTCGGCTGATCCTTCTTCAATATGCCCTTCACCAACATGCAGTGTTTCCTTGATTGAATTAGCTCTCACACCAATATTTGCGTCTAGAGCCTTTGCATTGAGGGCTATCTGAAAACGGCTGTGGCGCTGAAGTTGCCTGTGAATGTGGAGTTGGTGGCATGTGAAACCCGCATGTGGAGCATTCGTTTGTGTGGGATGCTCTACCAGGTTCATTTCAGTCCTAGCCATACAAAGGGCACTAAACATAGAGTGTGAAAACTGAGTTTCCTTGAGAGCTGCTTGGAAGCCTGATGGTGTGTGAAGTTAGTGAGGCAAATGGAGTTGTTCTCCCACAAGAACCACTCGGCTGATCCTTCTTCAATATGCCCTTCACCAACATGCAGTGTTTCCTTGATTGAATTAGCTCTCACACCAATATTGGCGTCTAGAGCCTTTGCATTGAGGGCTATCTGAAAACGGCTGTGGCGCTGAAGTTGCCTGTGAATGTGGAGTTGGTGGCATGTGAAACCCGCATGTGGAGCATTCGTTTGTGTGGGATGCTGACCAAGCTTCATTTCAGTCCTAGGCACACAAAGAGCACTAAGCATAGAGTGTGAAAACTGAGTTTTCTTGAGAGCTGCTTGGAAGCCTGATGGTGTGTGAAGTTAGTGAGGCAAATGGAGTTGTTCTCCCACAAGAACCACTCGGCTGATCCTTCTTCAATATGCCCTTCACCAACATGCAGTGTTTCCTTGATTGAATTAGCTCTCACACCAATATTGGCGTCTAGAGCCTTTGCATTGAGGCTATCTGAAAACGGCTGTGGCGCTGAAGTTGCCTGTGAATGTGGAGTTGGTGGCATGTGAAACCCGCATGTGGAGCATTCGTTTGTGTGGGATGCTCTACCAGGTTCATTCCTAGATCATGCACTCAAAGGGCACTAAACATAGAGTGTGAAAACTGAGTTTCCTTGAGAGCTGCTTGGAAGCCTGATGGTGTGTGAAGTTAGTGAGCCAAATGGAGTTGTTCTCCCACAAGAACCACTCGGCTGATCCTTCTTCAATATGCCCTTCACCAACATGCAGTGTTTCCTTGATTGAATTAGCTCTCACACCAATATTTGCGTCTAGAGCCTTTGCATTGAGGGCTATCTGAAAACGGCTGTGGCGCTGAAGTTGCCTGTGAATGTGGAGTTGGTGGCATGTGAAACCCGCATGTGGAGCATTCGTTTGTGTGGGATGCTCTACCAGGTTCATTTCAGTCCTAGCCATACAAAGGGCACTAAACATAGAGTGTGAAAACTGAGTTTCCTTGAGAGCTGCTTGGAAGCCTGATGGTGTGTGAAGTTAGTGAGGCAAATGGAGTTGTTCTCCCACAAGAACCACTCGGCTGATCCTTCTTCAATATGCCCTTCACCACATGCAGTGTTTCCTTGATTGAATTAGCTCTCACACCAATATTGGCGTCTAGAGCCTTTGCATTGAGGGCTATCTGAAAACGGCTGTGGCGCTGAAGTTGCCTGTGAATGTGGAGTTGGTGGCATGTGAAACCCGCATGTGGAGCATTCGTTGTGTGGGATGCTGACCAAGCTTCATTTCAGTCCTAGGCACACAAAGAGCACTAAGCATAGAGTGTGAAAACTGAGTTTCCTTGAGAGCTGCTTGGAAGCCTGATGGTGTGTGAAGTTAGTGAGCCAAATGGAGTTGTTCTCCCACAAGAACCACTCGGCTGATCCTTCTTCAATATGCCCTTCACCAACATGCAGTGTTTCCTTGATTGAATTAGCTCTCACACCAATATTGGCGTCTAGAGCCTTTGCATTGAGGGCTATCTGAAAACGGCTGTGGCGCTGAAGTTGCCTGTGAATGTGGAGTTGGTGGCATGTGAAACCTGCATGTGGAGCATTCGTTTGTGTGGGATGCTCTACCAGGTTCATTCCTAGATCATGCACTCAAAGGGCACTAAACATAGAGTGTGAAAACTGAGTTTCCTTGAGAGCTGCTTGGAAGCCTGATGGTGTGTGAAGTTAGTGAGCCAAATGGAGTTGTTCTCCCACAAGAACCACTCGGCTGATCCTTCTTCAATATGCCCTTCACCAACATGCAGTGTTTCCTTGATTGAATTAGCTCTCACACCAATATTGGCGTCTAGAGCCTTTGCATTGAGGGCTATCTGAAAACGGCTGTGGCGCTGAAGTTGCCTGTGAATGTGGAGTTGGTGGCATGTGAAACCCGCATGTGGAGCATTCGTTTGTGTGGGATGCTCTACCAGGTTCATTTCAGTCCTAGCCATACAAAGAGCACTAAGCATAGAGTGTGAAAACTGAGTTTCCTTGAGAGCTGCTTGGAAGCCTGATGGTGTGTGAAGTTAGTGAGCCAAATGGAGTTGTTCTCCCACAAGAACCACTCGGCTGATCCTTCTTCAATATGCCCTTCACCAACATGCAGTGTTTCCTTGATTGAATTAGCTCTCACACCAATATTTGCGTCTAGAGCCTTTGCATTGAGGGCTATCTGAAAACGGCTGTGGCGCTGAAGTTGCCTGTGAGTGTGGAGTTGGTGGCATGTGAAACCCGCATGTGGAGCATTCGTATGTGTGGGATGCTCTACCAGGTTCATTCCTAGATAATGCACTCAAAGGGCACTAAGCATAGAGTGTGAAAACTGAGTTTCCTTGAGAGCTGCTTGGAAGCCTGATGGTGTGTGAAGTTAGTGAGCCAAATGGAGTTGTTCTCCCACAAGAACCACTCGGCTGATCCTTCTTCAATATGCCCTTCACCTACATGCAGTGTTTCCTTGATTGAATTAGCTCTCACACCAATATTTGCGTCTAGAGCCTTTGCATTGAGGGCTATCTGAAAACGGCTGTGGCGCTGAAGTTGCCTGTGAATGTGGAGTTGGTGGCATGTGAAACCCGCATGTGGAGCATTCGTTTGTGTGGGATGCTCTACCAGGTTCATTCCTAGATAATGCACTCAAAGGGCACTAAGCATAGAGTGTGAAAACTGAGTTTCCTTGAGAGCTGTTTGGAAGCCTAATGGTGTGTGAAGTTAGTGAGCCAAATGGAGTTGTTCTCCCACAAGAACCACTCGGCTGATCCTTCTTCAATATGCCCTTCACCAACATGCAGTGTTTCCTTGATTGAATTAGCTCTACACACCATATTGGCGTCTAGAGCCTTTGCATTGAGGGCTATCTGAAAACGGCTGTGGCGCTGAAGTTGCCTGTGAATGTGGAGTTGGTGGCATGTGAAACCCGCATGTGGAGCATTCGTTTGTGTGGGATGCTCTACCAGGTTCATTCCTAGATAATGCACTCCAAGGGCACTAAGCATAGAGTGTGAAAACTGAGTTTCCTTGAGAGCTGCTTGGAAGCCTGATGGTGTGTGAAGTTAGTGAGCCAAATGGAGTTGTTCTCCCACAAGAACCACTCGGCTGATCCTTCTTCAATATGCCCTTAACCAACATGCAGTGTTTCCTTGATTGAATTAGCTCTCACACCAATATTTGCGTCTAGAGCCTTTGCATTGAGGGCTATCTGAAAACGGCTGTGGCGTTGAAGTTGCCTGTGAATGTGGAGTTGGTGGCATGTGAAACCCGCATGTGGAGCATTCGTTTGTGTGGGATGCTGACCAAGCTTCATTTCAGTCCTAGGCACACAAAGAGCACTAAGCATAGAGTGTGAAAACTGAGTTTCCTTGAGAGCTGCTTGGAAGCCTGATGGTGTGTGAAGTTAGTGAGCCAAATGGAGTTGTTCTCCCACAAGAACCACTCGGCTGATCCTTCTTCAATATGCCCTTCACCAACATGCACTGTTTCCTTGATTGAATTAGCTCTCACACCAATATTTGCGTCTAGAGCCTTTGCATTGAGGGCTATCTGAAAACGGCTGTGGCGCTGAAGTTGCCTGTGAATGTGGAGTTGGTGGCATGTGAAACCCGCATGTGGAGCATTCGTTTGTGTGGGATGCTCTACCAGGTTCATTACAGTCCTAGCCATACATAGGGCACTAAACATAGAGTGTGAAAACTGAGTTTCCTTGAGAGCTGCTTGGAAGCCTGATGGTGTGTGAAGTTAGTGAGCCAAATGGAGTTGTTCTCCCACAAGAACCACTCGGCTGATCCTTCTTCAATATGCCCTTCACCAACATGCAGTGTTTCCTTGATTGAATTAGCTCTCACACCAATATTGGCGTCTAGAGCCTTTGCATTGAGGGCTATCTGAAAACGGCTGTGGCGCTGAAGTTGCCTGTGAATGTGGAGTTGGTGGCATGTGAAACCTGCATGTGGAGCATTCGTTTGTGTGGGATGCTCTACCAGGTTCATTCCTAGATAATGCACTCAAAGGGCACTAAGCATAGAGTGTGAAAACTGAGTTTCCTTGAGAGCTGCTTGGAAGCCTGATGGTGTGTGAAGTTAGTGAGCCAAATGGAGTTGTTCTCCCACAAGAACCACTCGGCTGATCCTTCTTCAATATGCCCTTCACCAACATGCAGTGTTTCCTTGATTGAATTAGCTCTCACACCAATATTTGCGTCTAGAGCCTTTGCATTGAGGGCTATCTGAAAACGGCTGTGGCGCTGAAGTTGCCTGTGAATGTGGAGTTGGTGGCATGTGAAACCTGCATGTGGAGCATTCGTTTGTGTGGGATGCTCTACCAGGTTCATTCCTAGATAATGCACTCAAAGGGAACTAAGCATAGAGTGTGAAAACTGAGTTTCCTTGAGAGCTGCTTGGAAGCCTGATGGTGTGTGAAGTTAGTGAGCCAAATGGAGTTGTTCTCCCACAAGAACCACTCGGCTGATCCTTCTTCAATATGCCCTTCACCAACATGCAGTGTTTCCTTGATTGAATTAGCTCTCACACCAATATTTGCGTCTAGAGCCTTTGCATTGAGGGCTATCTGAAAACGGCTGTGGCGCTGAAGTTGCCTGTGAATGTGGAGTTGGTGGCATGTGAAACCCGCATGTGGAGCATTCGTTTGTGTGGGATGCTCTACCAGGTTCATTCCTAGATCATGCACTCAAAGGGCACTAAACATAGAGTGTGAAAACTGAGTTTCCTTGAGAGCTGCTCGGAAGCCTGATGGTGTGTGAAGTTAGTGAGCCAAATGGAGTTGTTCTCCCACAAGAACCACTCGGCTGATCCTTCTTCAATATGCCCTTAACCAACATGCAGTGTTTCCTTGATTGAATTAGCTCTCACACCAATATTTGCGTCTAGAGCCTTTGCATTGAGGGCTATCTGAAAACGGCTGTGGCGCTGAAGTTGCCTGTGAATGTGGAGTTGGTGGCATGTGAAACCCGCATGTGGAGCATTCGTTTGTGTGGGATGCTCTACCAGGTTCATTTCAGTCCTAGCCATACAAAGAGCACTAAGCATAGAGTGTGAAAACTGAGTTTCCTTGAGAGCTGCTTGGAAGCCTGATGGTGTGTGAAGTTAGTGAGCCAAATGGAGTTGTTCTCCCACAAGAACCACTCGGCTGATCCTTCTTCAATATGCCCTTCACCAACATGCAGTGTTTCCTTGATTGAATTAGCTCTCACACCAATATTTGCGTCTAGAGCCTTTGCATTGAGGGCTATCTGAAAACGGCTGTGGCGCTGAAGTTGCCTGTGAATGTGGAGTTGGTGGCATGTGAAACCTGCATGTGGAGCATTCGTTTGTGTGGGATGCTCTACCAGGTTCATTCCTAGATAATGCACTCAAAGGGCACTAAGCATAGAGTGTGAAAACTGAGTTTCCTTGAGAGCTGCTTGGAAGCCTGATGGTGTGTGAAGTTAGTGAGCCAAATGGAGTTGTTCTCCCACAAGAACCACTCGGCTGATCCTTCTTCAATATGCCCTTCACCAACATGCAGTGTTTCCTTGATTGAATTAGCTCTCACACCAATATTTGCGTCTAGAGCCTTTGCATTGAGGGCTATCTGAAAACGGCTGTGGCGCTGAAGTTGCCTGTGAATGTGGAGTTGGTGGCATGTGAAACCCGCATGTGGAGCATTCGTTTGTGTGGGATGCTCTACCAGGTTCATTCCTAGATCATGCACTCAAAGGGCACTAAACATAGAGTGTGAAAACTGAGTTTCCTTGAGAGCTGCTCGGAAGCCTGATGGTGTGTGAAGTTAGTGAGCCAAATGGAGTTGTTCTCCCACAAGAACCACTCGGCTGATCCTTCTTCAATATGCCCTTAACCAACATGCAGTGTTTCCTTGATTGAATTAGCTCTCACACCAATATTTGCGTCTAGAGCCTTTGCATTGAGGGCTATCTGAAAACGGCTGTGGCGCTGAAGTTGCCTGTGAATGTGGAGTTGGTGGGATGTGAAACCCGCATGTGGAGCATTCGTTTGTGTGGGATGCTCTACCAGGTTCATTTCAGTCCTAGCCATACAAAGGGCACTAAACATAGAGTGTGAAAACTGAGTTTCCTTGAGAGCTGCTTGGAAGCCTGATGGTGTGTGAAGTTAGTGAGCCAAATGGAGTTGTTCTCCCACAAGAACCACTCGGCTGATCCTTCTTCAATATGCCCTTCACCAACATGCAGTGTTTCCTTGATTGAATTAGCTCTCACACCAATATTTGCGTCTAGAGCCTTTGCATTGAGGGCTATCTGAAAACGGCTGTGGCGCTGAAGTTGCCTGTAAATGTGGAGTTGGTGGCATGTGAAA
The DNA here is from genome assembly GCF_030435755.1 of Ochotona princeps. Taxonomy (NCBI): domain Eukaryota; kingdom Metazoa; phylum Chordata; class Mammalia; order Lagomorpha; family Ochotonidae; genus Ochotona; species Ochotona princeps. Next base: position 10,152 of record NW_026696695.1, on the reverse strand, counting down.
CCCGCATGTGGAGCATTCGTTTGTGTGGGATGCTCTACCAGGTTCATTCCTAGATCATGCACTCAAAGGGCACTAACATAGAGTGTGAAAACTGAGTTTCCTTGAGAGCTGCTTGGAAGCCTGATGGTGTGTGAAGTTAGTGAGCCAAATGGAGTTGTTCTCCCACAAGAACCACTCGGCTGATCCTTCTTCAATATGCCCTTCACCAACATGCAGTGTTTCCTTGATTGAATTAGCTCTCACACCAATATTTGCGTCTAGAGCCTTTGCATTGAGGGCTATCTGAAAACGGCTGTGGCGCTGAAGTTGCCTGTGAATGTGGAGTTGGTGGCATGTGAAACCCGCATGTGGAGCATTCGTTTGTGTGGGATGCTCTACCAGGTTCATTCCTAGATAATGCACTCATAGGGCACTAAGCATAGAGTGTGAAAACTGAGTTTCCTTGAGAGCTGCTTGGAAGCCTGATGGTGTGTGAAGTTAGTGAGCCAAATGGAGTTGTTCTCCCACAAGAACCACTCGGCTGATCCTTCTTCAATATGCCCTTCACCAACATGCAGTGTTTCCTTGATTGAATTAGCTCTCACACCAATATTTGCGTCTAGAGCCTTTGCATTGAGGGCTATCTGAAAACGGCTGTGGCGCTGAAGTTGCCTGTGAATGTGGAGTTGGTGGCTTGTGAAACCCGCATGTGGAGCATTCGTTTGTGTGGGATGCTGACCAAGCTTCCTTTCAGTCCTAGGCACACAAAGAGCACTAAGCATAGAGTGTGAAAACTGAGTTTCCTTGAGAGCTGCTTGGAAGCCTGATGGTGTGTGAAGTTAGTGAGCCAAATGGAGTTGTTCTCCCACAAGAACCACTCGGCTGATCCTTCTTCAATACGCCCTTCACCAACATGCAGTGTTTCCTTGATTGAATTAGCTCTCACACCAATATTTGCGTCTAGAGCCTTTGCATTGAGGGCTATCTGAAAACGGCTGTGGCGCTGAAGTTGCCTGTGAATGTGGAGTTGGTGGCATGTGAAACCCGCATGGGGAGCATTCGTTTGTGTGGGATGCTCTACCAGGTTCATTCCTAGATAATGCATTCAAACGGCACTAAGCATAGAGTGTGAAAACTGAGTTTCCTTGAGAGCTGCTTGGAAGCCTGATGGTGTGTGAAGTTAGTGAGCCAAATGGAGTTGTTCTCCCACAAGAACCACTCGGGTGACCCTTCTTCAATATGCCCTTCACCAACATGCAGTGTTTCCTTGATTGAATTAGCTCTCACACCAATATTTGCGTCTAGAGCCTTTGCATTGAGGGCTATCTGAAAATGGCTGTGGCGCTGAAGTTGCCTGTGAGTGTGGAGTTGGTGGCATGTGAAACCCGCATGTGGAGCATTCGTTTGTGTGGGATGCTCTACTAGGTTCATTCCTAGATAATGCACTCAAAGGGCACTAAGCATAGAGTGTGAAAACTGAGTTTCCTTGAGAGCTGCTTGGAAGCCTGATGGTGTGTGAAGTTAGTGAGCCAAATGGAGTTGTTCTCCCACAAGAACCACTCGGCTGATCCTTCTTCAATATGCCCTTCACCAACATGCAGTGTTTCCTTGATTGAATTAGCTCTCACACCAATATTTGCGTCTAGAGCCTTTGCATTGAGGGCTATCTGAAAACGGCTGTGGCGCTGAAGTTGCCTGTGAATGTGGAGTTGGTGGCATGTGAAACCCGCATGTGGAGCATTCGTTTGTGTGGGATGCTCTACCAGGTTCATTCCTAGATAATGCATTCAAACGGCACTAAGCATAGAGTGTGAAAACTGAGTTTCCTTGAGAGCTGCTTGGAAGCCTGATGGTGTGTGAAGTTAGTGAGCCAAATGGAGTTGTTCTCCCACAAGAACCACTCGGCTGATCCTTCTTCAATATGCCCTTCACCAACATGCAGTGTTTCCTTGATTGAATTAGCTCTCACACAAATATTTGCGTCTAGAGCCTTTGCATTGAGGGCTATCTGAAAACGGCTGTGGCGCTGAAGTTGCCTGTGAATGTGGAGTTGGTGGCATGTGAAACCCGCATGTGGAGCATTCGTTTGTGTGGGATGCTCTACCAGGTTCATTTCAGTCCTAGCCATACAAAGGGCACTAAACATAGAGTGTGAAAAGTGAGTTTCCTTGAGAGCTGCTTGGAAGCCTGATGATGTGTGAAGTTAGTGAGCCAAATGGAGTTGTTCTCCCACAAGAACCACACGGCTGATCCTTCTTCAATATGCCCTTCACCAACATGCAGTGTTTCCTTGGTTGAATTAGCTCTCACACCAATATTTGCGTCTAGAGCCTTTGCATTGAGGGCTATCTGAAAACGGCTGTGGCGCTGAAATTGCCTGTGAGTGTGGAGTTGGTGGCATGTGAAACCCGCATGTGGAGCATTCGTTTGTGTGGGATGCTCTACCAGGTTCATTCCTAGATAATGCACTCAAAGGGCACTAAGCATAGAGTGTGAAAACTGAGTTTCCTTGAGAGCTGCTTGGAAGCCTGATGGTGTGTGAAGTTAGTGAGCCAAATGGAGTTGTTCTCCACAAGAACCACTCGGCTGATCCTTCTTCAATATGCCCTTCACCAACATGCAGTGTTTCCTTGATTGAATTAGCTCTCACACCAATATTTGCATCTAGAGCCTTTGCATTGAGGGCTATCTGAAAACGGCTGTGGCGCTGAAGTTGCCTGTGAATGTGGAGTTGGTGGCATGTGAAACCCGCATGTGGAGCATTCGTTTGTGTGGGATGCTCTACCAGGTTTATTTCAGTCCTAGCCTTACAAAGGGCACTAAGCCTAGAGTGTGAAAACTGAGTTTCCTTGAGAGCTGCTTGGAAGCCTGATGGTGTGTGAAGTTAGTGAGCCAAATGGAGTTGTTCTCCCACAAGAACCACTCGGCTGATCCTTCTTCAATATGCCCTTCACCAACATGCAGTGTTTCCTTGATTGAATTAGCTCTCACACCAATATTTGCGTCTAGAGCCTTTGCATTGAGGGCTATCTGAAAACGGCTGTGGCGCTGAAGTTGCCTGTGAATGTGGAGTTGGTGGCATGTGAAACCCGCATGTGGAGCATTCGTTTGTGTGGGATGCTCTACCAGGTTCATTCCTAGATAATGCACTCAAAGGGCACTAAACATAGAGTGTGAAAACTGAGTTTCCTTGAGAGCTGCTTGGAAGCCTGATGGTGTGTGAAGTTAGTGAGCCAAATGGAGTTGTTCTCCCACAAGAACCACTCGGCTGATCATCCTTCAATATGCCCTTCACCAACATGCAGTGTTTCCTTGATTGAATTAGCTCTCACACCAATATTTGCGTCTAGAGCCTTTGCATTGAGGGCTATCTGAAAACGGTTGTGGCGCTGAAGTTGCCTGTGAATGTGGAGTTGGTGGCATGTGAAACCCGCATGTGGAGCATTCGTTTGTGTGGGATGCTCTACCAGGTTCATTCCTAGATAATGCACTCAAAGGGCACTAAGCATAGAGTGTGAAAACTGAGTTTCCTTGAGAGCTGCTTGGAAGCCTGATGGTGTGTGAAGTTAGTGAGCCAAATGGAGTTGTTCTCCCACAAGAACCACTCGGCTGATCCTTCTTCAATATGCCCTTCACCAACATGCAGTGTTTCCTTGATTGAATTAGCTCTCACACCAATATTTGCGTCTAGAGCCTTTGCATTGAGGGCTATCTGAAAACGGCTGTGGCGCTGAAGTTGCCTGTGAATGTGGAGTTGGTGGCATGTGAAACCCGCATGTGGAGCATCCGTTTGTGTCGGATGCTCTACCAGGTTCATTTCAGTCGTAGCCATACATAGGGCACTAAGCATAGAGTGTGAAAACTGAGTTTCCTTGAGAGCTGCTTGGAAGCCTGATGGTGTGTGAAGTCAGTGAGCCAAATGGAGTTGTTCTCCAACAAGAACCACTCGGCTGATCCTTCTTCAATATGCCCTTCACCAACATGCAGTGTTTCCTTGATTGAATTAGCTCTCACACCAATATTAGCGTCTAGAGCCTTTGCATTGAGGGCTATCTGAAAACGGCTGTGGCGCTGAAGTTGCCTGTGAATGTGGAGTTGGTGGCATGTGAAACCCGCATGTGGAGCATTCGTTTGTGTGGGATGCTCTACCAGGTTCATTCCTAGATAATGCACTCAAAGGGCACTAAACATAGAGTGTGAAAACTGAGTTTCCTTGAGAGCTGCTTGGAAGCCTGATGGTGTGTGAAGTTAGTGAGCCAAATGGAGTTGTTCTCCCACAAGAACCACTCGACTGATCCTTCTTCAATATGCCCTTCACCAACATGCAGTGTTTCCTTGATTGAATTAGCTCTCACACCAATATTTGCGTCTAGAGCCTTTGCATTGAGGGCTATCTGAAAACGGCTGTGGCGCTGAAGTTGCCTGTGAATGTGGAGTTGGTGGCATGTGAAACCCGCATGTGGAGCATTCGTTTGTGTGGGATGCTCTACCAGGTTCATTCCTAGATAATGCACTCAAAGGGCACTAAGCATAGAGTGTGAAAACTGAGTTTCCTTGAGAGCTGCTTGGAAGCCTGATGGTGTGTGAAGTTAGTGAGCCAAATGGAGTTGTTCTCCCACAAGAACCACTCGGCTGATCCTTCTTCAATATGCCCTTCACCAACATGCAGTGATTCCTTGATTGAATTAGCTCTCACACCAATATTTGCGTCTAGAGCCTTTGCATTGAGGGCTATCTGAAACGGCTGTGGCGCTGAAGTTGCCTGTGAATGTGGAGTTGGTGGCATGTGAAACCCGCATGTGGAGCATTCATTTGTGTGGGATGCTCTACCAGGTTCATTTCAGTCCTAGCCATACAAAGGGCACTAAGCATAGAGTGTGAAAACTGAGTTTCCTTGAGAGCTGCTTGGAAGCCTGATGGTGTGTGAAGTTAGTGAGCCAAATGGAGTTGTTCTCCCACAAGAACCACTCGGCTGATCCTTCTTCAATATGCCCTTCACCAACATGCAGTGTTTCCTTGATTGAATTAACTCTCACACCAATATTTGCGTCTAGAGCCTTTGCATTGAGGGCTATCTGAAAACGGCTGTGGCGCTGAAGTTGCCTGTGAATGTGGAGGTGGTGGCATGTGAAACCCGCATGTGGAGCATTCGTTTGTGTGGGATGCTGACCAAGCTTCATTTCAGTCCTAGGCACACAAAGGGCACTAAGCATAGAGTGTGAAAACTGAGTTTCCTTGAGAGCTGCTTGGAAGCCTGATGGTGTGTGAAGTTAGTGAGCCAAATGGAGTTGTTCTCCAACAAGAACCACTCGGCTGATCCTTCTTCAATATGCCCTTCACCAACATGCAGTGTTTCCTTGATTGAATTAGCTCTCACACCAATATTAGCGTCTAGAGCATTTGCATTGAGGGCTATCTGAAAACAGCTGTGGCGCTGAAGTTGCCTGTGAATGTGGAGTTGGTGGCATGTGAAACCCGCATGCGGAGCATTCGTTTGTGTGGGATGCTCTACCAGGTTCATTCCTAGATAATGCACTCAAAGGGCACTAAACATAGAGTGTGAAAACTGAGTTTCCTTGAGAGCTGCTTGGAAGCCTGATGGTGTGTGAAGTTAGTGAGCCAAATGGAGTTGTTCTCCCACAAGAACCACTCGGCTGATCCTTCTTCAATATGCCCTTCACCAACATGCAGTGTTTCCTTGATTGAATTAGCTCTCACACCAATATTTGCGTCTAGAGCCTTTGCATTGAGGGCTATCTGAAAACGGCTGTGGCGCTGAAGTTGCCTGTGAATGTGGAGTTGGTGGCATGTGAAACCCGCATGTGGAGCATTCGTTTGTGTGGGATGCTCTACCAGGTTCATTCCTAGATAATGCACTCAAAGGGCACTAAGCATAGAGAGTGAAAACTGAGTTTCCTTGAGAGCTGCTTGGAAGCCTGATGGTGTGTGAAGGTAGTGAGCCAAATGGAGTTGTTCTCCCACAAGAACCACTCGGCTGATCCTTCTTCAATATGCCCTTCACCAACATGCAGTGTTTCCTTGATTGAATTAGCTCTCACACCAATATTTGCGTCTAGAGCCTTTGCATTGAGGGCTATCTGAAAACGGCTGTGGCGCTGAAGTTGTCTGTGAATGTGGAGTTGGTGGCATGTGAAACCCGCATGTGGAGCATTCATTTGTGTGGATGCTCTACCAGGTTCATTTCAGTCCTAGCCATACAAAGGGCACTAAGCATAGAGTGTGAAAACTGAGTTTCCTTGAGAGCTGCTTGGAAGCCTGATGGTGTGTGAAGTTAGTGAGCCAAATGGAGTTGTTCTCCCACAAGAACCACTCGGCTGATCCTTCTTCAATATGCCCTTCACCAACATGCAGTGTTTCCTTGATTGAATTAGCTCTCACACCAATATTTGCGTCTAGAGCCTTTGCATTGAGGGCTATCTGAAAACGGCTGTGGCGCTGAAGTTGCCTGTGAATGTGGAGTTGGTGGCATGTGAAACCCGCATGTGGAGCATTCGTTTGTGTCGGATGCTCTACCAGGTTCATTTCAGTCCTAGCCATACAAAGGGCACTAAGCATAGAGTGTGAAAACTGAGTTTCCTTGAGAGCTGCTTGGAAGCCTGATGGTGTGTGAAGTTAGTGAGCCAAATGGAGTTGTTCTCCCACAAGAACCACTCGGCTGATCCTTCTTCAATATGCCCTTCACCAACATGCAGTGTTTCCTTGATTGAATTAGCTCTCACACCAATATTAGCGTCTAGAGCATTTGCATTGAGGGCTATCTGAAAACGGCTGTGGCGCTGAAGTTGCCTGTGAATGTGGAGTTGGTGGCATGTGAAACCCGCATGTGGAGCATTCGTTTGTGTGGGATGCTCTACCAGGTTCATTCAGCTAGCATCACAAAGGGCACTAAGCATAGAGTGTGAAAACTGAGTTTCCTTGAGAGCTGCTTGGAAGCCTGATGGTGTGTGAAGTTAGTGAGCCAAATGGAGTTGTTCTCCCACAAGAACCACTCGGCTGATCCTTCTTCAATATGCCCTTCACCAACATGCAGTGTTTCCTTGATTGAATTAGCTCTCACACCAATATTTGCGTCTAGAGCCTTTGCATTGAGGGCTATCTGAAAACGGCTGTGGCGCTGAAGTTGCCTGTGAATGTGGAGTTGGTGGCATGTGAAACCCGCATGTGGAGCATTCGTTTGTGTGGGATGCTCTACCAGGTTCATTCCTAGATAATGCACTCAAAGGGCACTAAGCATAGAGTGTGAAAACTGAGTTTCCTTGAGAGCTGCTTGGAAGCCTGATGGTGTGTGAAGTTAGTGAGCCAAATGGAGTTGTTCTCCCACAAGAACCACTCGGCTGATCCTTCTTCAATATGCCCTTCACCAACATGCAGTGTTTCCTTGATTGAATTAGCTCTCACACCAATATTTGCGTCTAGAGCCTTTGCATTGAGGGCTATCTGAAAACGGCTGTGGCGCTGAAGTTGCCTGTGAATGTGGAGTTGGTGGCATGTGAAACCCGCATGTGGAGCATTCGTTTGTGTGGGATGCTCTACCAGGTTCATTCTAGTCCTAGCACTCAAAGGGCACTAAGCATAGAGTGTGAAAACTGAGTTTCCTTGAGAGCTGCTTGGAAGCCTGATGGTGTGTGAAGTTAGTGAGCCAAATGGAGTTGTTCTCCCACAAGAACCACTCGGCTGATCCTTCTTCAATATGCCCTTCACCAACATGCAGTGTTTCCTTGACTGAATTAGCTCTCACACCAATATTTGCGTCTAGAGCCTTTGCATTGAGGGCTATCTGAAAACGGCTGTGGCGCTGAAGTTGCCTGTGAATGTGGAGTTGGTGGCATGTGAAACCCGCATGTGGAGCATTCGTTTGTGTGGGATGCTCTACCAGGTTCATTCCTAGCATGCACTCAAAGGGCACTAAGCATAGAGTGTGAAAACTGAGTTTCCTTGAGAGCTGCTTGGAAGCCTGATGGTGTGTGAAGTTAGTGAGCCAAATGGAGTTGTTCTCCCACAAGAACCACTCGGCTGATCCTTCTTCAATATGCCCTTCACCAACATGCAGTGTTTCCTTGATTGAATTAGCTCTCACACCAATATTTGCGTCTAGAGCCTTTGCATTGAGGGCTATCTGAAAACGGCTGTGGCGCTGAAGTTGCCTGTGAATGTGGAGTTGGTGGCATGTGAAACCCGCATGTGGAGCATTCGTTTGTGTGGGATGCTCTACCAGGTTCATTCCTAGATAATGCACTCAAAGGGCACTAAGCATAGAGTGTGAAAACTGAGTTTCCTTGAGAGCTGCTTGGAAGCCTGATGGTGTGTGAAGTTAGTGAGCCAAATGGAGTTGTTCTCCCACAAGAACCACTCGGCTGATCCTTCTTCAATATGCCCTTCACCAACATGCAGTGTTTCCTTGATTGAATTAGCTCTCACACCAATATTTGCGTCTAGAGCCTTTGCATTGAGGGCTATCTGAAAACGGCTGTGGCGCTGAAGTTGCCTGTGAATGTGGAGTTGGTGGCATGTGAAACCCGCATGTGGAGCATTCGTTTGTGTGGGATGCTCTACCAGGTTCATTCCTAGATAATGCACTCAAAGGGCACTAAGCATAGAGTGTGAAAACTGAGTTTCCTTGAGAGCTGCTTGGAAGCCTGATGGTGTGTGAAGCTAGTGAGCCAAATAGAGTTGTTCTCCCACAAGAACCACTCGGCTGATCCTTCTTCAATATGCCCTTCACCAACATGCAGTGTTTCCTTGATTGAATTAGCTCTCACACCAATATTTGCGTCTAGAGCCTTTGCATTGAGGGCTATCTGAAAACGGCTGTGGCGCTGAAGTTGCCTGTGAATGTGGAGTTGGTGGCATGTGAAACCCGCATGTGGAGCATTCGTTTGTGTGGGATGCTCTACCAGGTTCATTCCTAGATAATGCACTCAAAGGGCACTAAGCATAGAGTGTGAAAACTGAGTTTCCTTGAGAGCTGCTTGGAAGCCTGATGGTGTGTGAAGTTAGTGAGCCAAATGGAGTTGTTCTCCCACAAGAACCACTCGGCTGATCCTTCTTCAATATGCCCTTCACCAACATGCAGTGTTTCCTTGATTGAATTAGCTCTCACACCAATATTTGCGTCTAGAGCCTTTGCATTGAGGGCTATCTGAAAACGGCTGTGGCGCTGAAGTTGCCTGTGAATGTGGAGTTGGTGGCATGTGAAACCCGCATGTGGAGCATTCGTTTGTGTGGGATGCTCTACCAGGTTCATTCCTAGATAATGCACTCAAAGGGCACTAAGCATAGAGTGTGAAAACTGAGTTTCCTTGAGAGCTGCTTGGAAGCCTGATGGTGTGTGAAGTTAGTGAGCCAAATGGAGTTGTTCTCCCACAAGAACCACTCGGCTGATCCTTCTTCAATATGCCCTTCACCAACATGCAGTGTTTCCTTGATTGAATTAGCTCTCACACCAATATTTGCGTCTAGAGCCTTTGCATTGAGGGCTATCTGAAAACGGCTGTGGCGCTGAAGTTGCCTGTGAATGTGGAGTTGGTGGCATGTGAAACCCGCATGTGGAGCATTCGTTTGTGTGGGATGCTCTACCAGGTTCATTCCTAGATAATGCACTCAAAGGGCACTAAGCATAGAGTGTGAAAACTGAGTTTCCTTGAGAGCTGCTTGGAAGCCTGATGGTGTGTGAAGTTAGTGAGCCAAATGGAGTTGTTCTCCCACAAGAACCACTCGGCTGATCCTTCTTCAATATGCCCTTCACCAACATGCAGTGTTTCCTTGATTGAATTAGCTCTCACACCAATATTTGCGTCTAGAGCCTTTGCATTACGCACTATGTGATAGGTGTGGGCCTGCTTGAAGTTGCCTAGTGAATGGGGGGGTTGGTGGCATGTGAAACCCGCAGTGGAGCATTCCGTTTGTGTGGGATGCTCTACCAGGTTCATCCTAGATAATGCACTCAAAGGGCACTAAGCATAGAGTGTGAAAACTGAGTTTCCTTGAGAGCTGCTTGGAAGCCTGATGGTGTGTGACGTAGTGAGCCAAATGGAGTTGTTCTCCACAAGAACCATCGGCTGATCCTTCTTCAATATGCCCTTCACCAACATGCTGTGTTTCCTTGATTGATTAGCTCTCACACCAATATTTGCGTCTAGAGCCTTTGCATTA